>NC_135774.1:30583161-30839546 GCF_028453695.1 Augochlora pura | reverse complement strand
GCTCAGACGTGTTTCATTGTGAGAACTAGTATTGTACAGTCATTGGTATTGGACACATTATGATGATAAACGATTAGATCTGTATAATTACTCAAAAGGTATCTTTGTAACATTTGCCCTACCCGATACCGTCGAAAAGTTGATTAAAAAATTCATAAAAAAATCCCAGGCCATTCCATGGGAATGTACGTTCCAGGGTCTTAAAGTAGACACTTTCAGCTTTAATTTGAGCTATATAGAATCAAAATTGCTCCACGGGAACATGATTAAAATGCTCCTAATCTCCCTCCATAAGTTCCAGGCTACCTGATATCGTCGAAAAGTTGATTAAAAAATTCATAAAAAAATCCCAGGCCATTCCATGGTAATGTACGTTCCAGGGTCTTAAAGTAGACACTTTCAGCTTTAATTTGAGCTATATAGAATCAAAATTGCTCCACGGGAACATGACTAAAAATTCACCCAATCTCCCACCATGAGTCCTAGGCTACCTGACACCGTCGAAAAGTTGATTAAAAAATTCATAAAAAAATCCCAGGCCATTCCATGGTAATGTACATTCCAGGGTCTTAAAGTAGACACTTTCAGCTTCAATTTAAGCTAAGTTTCGTTGGAATATCACCACGGGAACACGATTAAAAATTCACCTAATCTCCCACCATGAGTCCTAGGCTACCTGACACCATCGAAAAGTTGATTAAAAAATTCATGAAATTTATATATTATTATAAACGTATTATATTCCATAAATCAATTGGTACAACTTAGTACCGCTTTCAAGACGCCACGCTGTTGGCATCTAAATCGTAGGACAAGGGGTTAAAGTGCATCCACGTATATTTGTCCTCGACTGTAAACCCACATAGAACGGACAGAATTAAAGGTTCGCCAAAAGTTCACAAACGAATCGTTTAGTACAGAAATCGCGGCAAAATCGAAGAACGAAGGAGTACCGAAAACCGACTATCGACCACGAGTACCAAAGTTCGCCGACGGTGCGGATCGAGAGGATCGCGAGAGATGGGAGCCGAGGAGAGAGAAGGCCCTCAGCGGCGCGGCGTCTCGACGCTCCACCCACGAGCCTCCTGACGTTTTAACAAACAGCACCGCGCCCAGAGCGGATAATTATTTTCGCGGAGGGCGCCTTTAGGATTACCTTCTCGCGTCTTCATTTACCCCGAGCCACCTCCCCGCCGCTCCCTGCCCCCTCTCATAGCCCTCGTTCCAGCCTATAGCGTGCGGGCGCAAACGATTTTTCGCGTTGAAAGCCGCTCTCGCGTCTGGCCCTTGCGCCTTTTTTGCACGGGCCTGAGGGGCCCCCGCGAACAAGGGTATGGGGCGTGGTACACGTTCTCGGCGTTTTAAATCACCTCGAGACGCACGGTACGCGAGCAGCTCAGCTACGAGCGAACCATCGACGCGACCGCGACGCCTCCTTTCGCGGCGCCCTGCTCGCACGCTGCTCGCGATATCCGTCGATGATGCCCCATAGAATTGGACATCGTTGCTTCAGAAGCCATCCTAACGGGTAGACGCTTTTGCCAGAAGGATTGGGACTTATGGGAACCGTTGTTAAGCTTTGGGAAAAATTCCGATGGCTGCAGTCTTGGATTAACCCCCTGGTCGCAGACAAATTCTTATTTTCCTTCTCTGGTCTATGGTAATTCAATTTGGACTTCTCTCGAAGGTATAAAAGGATTACTAAATAAAATTAATAAAATTTGTATAATAAAGGATTATTTTGGGTATAGAACTTCCTTAATAAAAAAAGAAACGTGTCTCGAAAGTCCTGGAATGGTAGAATATTTTAGAAACGGGACATTTGGATAAAGGATTTCAGGGGAAGACGTCGAACGGGGTGTTCGAGTGCCGGAGCGAAAGGTTAATCAATTTCGGGAAACGTGCAGCTGATATTCCGTCGAAGGTCGTTGGGTATAAGGCAAAGGTATGCCAACTGGCAATTACTCCAACACCACGTGTCGGAAATGGTAGGCTGGCGTTCCGAGCGGCTCGAAATTTTCTCATCAATAGTCTGACGCTGTCACGCGCTGTCCAAGGTCCGTCGATTTCCTCGAGTCCCTTCGACGAGAGATCCGCTCCCTCCCTCGAGCCGCAGGGGCGGGGGAAGAAGAAAAAGGGGAAGACGGCCAGCAGGACCTGCCGTTAGCATCCTGTTAACGGGTTCGAGGGGTGGGCGGGCAAGTGATAATCTGCAGGTGACCGCAACAATCGTTTCTTCTTGATGGCCGTTTACCGCAAAGACCGTTTAAAACGTGTAGGCCTCGGCCGGGTCCGAGGGTGGCCGGCGAAACCGTGCAGGGGTTCTCCCGAATCCGTGAGCTCGTGAAACGCGTCCCTATCGCGTCGGCACCGAACAAATCCCGAAATTATCCATTTAACTCTGCCCGACGATTATCTGGTTATTTTTGTGTCCCCCGCGGACGACTTTACGGCGACGTGGCAGACGACCGCCACCAGGTAACTTTACGTTCGCGTCGGATAATCCCTCGGTTAGGATCCCGAAGACGGGGCCGGCTTCTTGGACCGAGGCGTGGACTAGCCTGATCCTGGCGGATCCGACCAGACTTTCCGGTGTTCACCGGTCATTCAGAGTTTTCTGGGTGGTTTCGTCCTGACGGGTATTCAAGCATCTGCTTAGCCGATTACTTTGATGGATCGAGTTTTCATTGCGGTCGTGGAGGCGTGCTTTTTCCAGTTGTTAACAGTATTGTCGACGATGTTACAGGTTATTAGAAATTATTACAAATTAGTAGCATTGTAAATAATTTCGACGAACTTTATCACAGTAGAAAAATCAAAAGAATGGATATCCGACATGTCCCCATAAATAAAAATTCTCCTGACTAATTGGAATCTACAGGGATTGTATAACCACTTGTTTCCTTTCCCGGCCATTTTAATGCACTCGCATCAATGAAATAATATTAACAAACTATCCAAATTTAATCCTAATTGCCTGAAATCCGCAATGCTACATCATAAAAGAAAAAGACATTTCTTTTATATTCACGCTGCTCACCATTTTAACGAGAACATAACCTCGAGCGACGAATCCGCTAATAGCAGTCATCGTGATACTAAATAAAGTCAGCCAGCTTCCAGACGCTTGGTAGCGACGCGGACAACTCGCAGAGATAGCCATCGAAAAGGGGCCCGATTTTGGCCGGCCCTGTACCATACCAGAGCCGAGAGGCGCGTTGTCGCCGATTTATGGCCGGCGGATTTGCGCGACAAATTTTACTGCGAGCATTCGCGGATCAGGATCGGGGGTCTGCCCCCCCTATGGTCCATCCTTCGGAGGAGCTGCCCTCCGGTGTTATCCCGGCCGCTGACGCTGACCCCGAGGCGCGGCGGACGGACGATAAAAAATATTTATAGCGAAAATAAGCTGCGTTTAACGGGGGATTTCGGTGGTGCGCGAAAACGGGCCCCTACTCGCGTCGCCGTTATGATTATGGATTATGCTTCCGCCTCGTTTCGCTCTTTTTGGAAACGCGGGAACTCCTGCCGCCACGCCGACCGTTGCCGAGGTCCATTTTTGGCGATGAAGAAGCGGTCACCGGCTCTTGCGCCGTTCCGATTACCACATACTTCGACCAGCCGTTCCTTATTTCGTCGCGCGGAAATCCCGTTTCGACGATTCCGACGCGACGTTTAGCACCGATCCCGCGCACGCGCTGCTTCTAACGGTTGTGAATCACGATCCGAGATATCGTTTGCTTCGAGATTTTAATTAAAAAAAAATATTTTCGTTGATTTAGTAGCTACACTTAAATCTTAATCAATAGTAGGAAATTAAAATAAATTGGCGTAAGAATTAATTTTTAAATCCAAGTGGAAATAATTTAGAATTTACAGAACAGGGGAAGGTATAATAAACGTAATGTACTGTAATTTAAATCTTTGCATTCTGCGGCATCATAGATGTTACCTACCAGCGCTTATGAACATTTATATTATTATATAGTATACGTTATATATATGTATATGTATATATAATATTATTATGATAATATTCGATTTATATAAATTTGTGGACATCGAGAAATAGTAGCAAATCGCTAATAAACTAACTGTATAGTCATATACTAGAATTACAATGTTTCACTGAGAGGGGACAACGGAGCGCAAAGGGTTAATCTCTCGAATAAGACATATGAAGTGCCGCAACCAATATCCACTGCCACAACTTTTTCTAGGTAGAATCCGAAGGCATATTCCCCTCATCACGGCATGACCCAAACGTCGATCGTATCGACCGAGAGCCGTTCTAAAAATCGCGACAGAATAATCGCTCAATTCCTGTTCCCGAGCAAAAACCGAAGGCGGGCTTGCATCGTCCAGGTTGTAAATCGGTCGCAGTCGAGGCATCAATTTCGCAAAATGGGTTGAAGAAACGTCATCGACGCGATATAAAAACCGAAACGCGATCGAACGAATCTTCGCTTTCCACGGTGTCCACCCTCTCTCCCCCCCTCTCACTCTCTCTCTCTCTCTCTCTGCCTTGCCGCCACCTCTCCCTGCGGCTCGGGCCTCGTTTGGCTCGAAATAAATTGGATAAACTGACGTTAAAGCGAAAACACCGGTCGTTTAAGGCGCAGTTCGGATATCGCAGTTAACGATGCCCGATCCTTTTGATCGGCCATACACACACCGTGGCGCGTTTCTTCGCGTGGAAACGACGACGACGACGAGGAGGGAGGGAGGGAGGGAGAGGGCGAGGTGGTGGCGGCCGAGGGAGGGGGGTGGGGTTGGGGGGATCCGCGGCAATACATATACATGGATGCGCCCCTAACGCCGGCTATATACCCGGGCCCCGGTGCAACGATGCACCATGATTACAAGCGAGTCGGTGCTTACGTTGGTAATATTAATGTCTCGAAGGGATCCTTTACAACCTCATACCCATCAGTCGCACGCACCATCGCTCCCTAACCAAGTTAAATAATACCTGGACGCGGCGGGCCCAGTGGTTCTCATGCGCCCGATAACCAGCACGCGATAAAGGCCCCCGGCTCAGCTACGTTCCGCCACAATGTTGCGCTTTATCGCGAAAATTACGTCTCGACGAATTCAACTGGCTACATAGCCGTTCCGCGAAAAACCCCCGCGCGATCGATCGAAATTGGGGGTCGTTTACATCTGCGCGCGGTTCTCGCCGGCGGTGGCTACTCTATTTTCGCGGCGACTCCTCCGATCCGCGTCGCCGATTGCCCGCCGCGCGAAATTGCCGAGATCTGTTCGACGGCAATTTCCCGGACGCTATAGTTGTCGCTGCCGCGGATCTCTCTGCGGGGCGTCAGATTTTAGTCGATGCTGTCGGGCCGAGCGCGCGGCTCGTCCGACCTCGTTCAATGGGCATCGGGAACGCGTCGTTCCGAGATCGCATCGAGATCACGGGGCGCGAGCAACAGCTGGACCGACATCGTCCGTACTCCGATCTTACAAAGTCTGATGTAGACCAGGTGCTCTAGCGTAACTCTCGTATCATCGATTTTCGAGTTCCTACTGCGCGTGGACGGTATTCGTTACAGAAATATTCCTGAGACACATTTCTACAAATACATAAATAATCCCAAAAGTTACTCGAAACTGAGAAACAACCGTATATAATTTCCATTAAAACAGAATTGCACAAAAATTCGAAACTAAAACATTTTTATGCAATCAATTTTATAGCACTTTTTTTTTAGTACAGTGATTCGTTGACAAATTACAGCAGAATTGTCGAGCAGTGTTTAGGCGACGAGTTCGTCCAGCCAATGACAGAAGGAACGTCGGGTCTCGGAGATTGGCATAAATTGCAATTAGCAGGTAAAAAGAGGAAGCTAGCGGAGGTGGGAAGAAGTCCTCGGCCGAGATCGCAGCGACTACCGTTAGAGTGGACAGAGCGTGGAGCCGCAGAAACTGGAATAGTGGATGCAGCAGGTGCACATTGGACATAATTTCGGGATATGAGCACCTTTCGACCGCGAGGGGGAACCGCGCCGCCAAGGCCCCATGAATCACACCCTCGTTAACCTATACCCCTCTTCGTCTCTCTCCGCGGACGCCATCTTGCTCGCTCTTATCATCCGCCACCTTCGAACGCCAGCCAGACGCCTCCTGACGATGCGTCCCTCTCTCTTCCTCTCTCTTTCTTTCTCTCTCGCTCTCCTTCTCTCTTTCTCTTTCTTTCTTTCTTTCTCGCTCTCCTTCTCTTTCTCGCTCTCCTTCTCCTTCTCTGTTCCTCTCTGCTCGCTCGCGTCGGTCTCTCCGTCCCAGCATCACTCTCGCTCTCCGTCTCTCTCTCGTCGAATCCCGTCCCGCCACGAGATATTCTCCCTTTCGTTCTTGCCCGACAGCCTCCGCGTCTTCTTTTTCTCATATTCGAGCGTTCTCCACTTCATCCTCCTCTTGCTCCTCCGTTCGGCCGACGGCGGGCCGCGCGGCCGTCTCCACCGGCGTGGCGTCTCTTTCTGTCTGCGCGGACGTTTGTCTTCTTGTTGATCTTCTTCGTGTGTTCGCCGGAGAAGATGCCCCGGGGTCGCGACCCGGCAACACCTTATTATTTTAATTAATAACGAGCCCCGTAATTGCAACAATTCGGCCGCGCTCCGCTCCGCACTGAGCCGCTTCGCGCCGTGGGACCCGCGCCGTGTTATTGCCCGTGCAATCTCGCCAGTGTTTGCCCAACGCGAGCGATCCGACTGTTTTTCTCGCGCGTTTTTCGGCCCGAAACACCATCTTCCGCGGCGTTAGAACGGCCTGGCGAAGTGTCGGCCATCTCCCGTTTCTCCTTCCTTCGGGGCCCAACGAGATTGCGAGATCGATACGGTTTTACCGCCGCGTAGATCGGCCTCTCGCCACGGATCTGAGAACCGTAAACGGTTTTTGGACATTTTTAGCACCGGCGGCGTCCGAGCGACGACGATTTTTACCTTTTTGGAGACGCTAGGGTATTAGATTTTTTCTAAATCTCACTGGACGGTAGTTGGTCAATTTTGGTTCAAAGGATTTTAGTCGTTATATGTGATTATTGAATTTTCAGGTATTTGACAGGTATGCTTCTGTGACGCTCTTCTTGTTCAAGATTTTATTTATTTTATTTATTCAATTTCTCAAAATCCCATTTGTAGTACAGGAATTTAATTTAGCTCGGATTGGTAGCCTGTGTATCGGTTGTCATGGTAATCAATAATTTGATGCCTATTATTGATGTAAATGCGTTAAACTATACTACCGCGTAAGCATCAATATTATTATACAATCTTTTTAGATATTAAATTTCCTTCGCAATTAATAAAATATATAGAAACGAAATAGAAACGAAAATTTAACATTTGAGCTAAATTAAAAAAAAATACTAATCGACGCAATTTTGAAAAAGATCGTAGTCCAAAGGGTTAAAAGGCGTTCGTTCCTTACTTCGTTCGTTCGTATCGACTATTTGGAGAATCGGCGTGCGCGCGCGCGCGCGCGTCCGCCGCTTAATTCGCAGGCAGAAACGCCGTGGCAAAGATAAACTCTTTCGCTCGTCAGAATTATTGTTCGCCGAGTCATTGGGAGCCTCCAGGGCTGCGCGGGCACCGGCGATCCGCCATGATCCCGTGTTTAAAGCCGTGTAGAAACTCCGAGAATGTTGGTTGGCCCCGGAATCGATTATCATAAATAGCGAGCGGGAACGTGTATCTTTGTTCGTGGCGCGTACGTAGGTGCGTGACACGCGAGATCGGCCCCGTAATTTATGGAATCGAAATCGCTGACCCGCCGTGATCGTGCCCTCTCTCTCTCTCTCTCTCTCTCTCTCTCTCTCTCTCTCGGGAGAGCGCGCGAGCATCGGTTAGCGCAATCGAGATCGCGAACAAAAAGTATAATGCCCATAAAATAGTTGCTGAAAAAAACCTGCTTCGGTTGCTAATCGTTGCGCCGTGGCCGGCAAGCGTCTCGCTACCGATTGCCTCTCGAACTTCGAGGATAAAAAACCGAGAATTGTAATAATTTATAGCGACGGCGAGAATCAATTTATTTAGATTTATAGCTGTTTCTGCTGTCACATGATATTAGGTATATTATTTTATGTGATTGCAGTAAGGTATTCGTGATTGGTGTTTTATTGAAAATAGAATACGAAATCGGCTATTTTGATTAGCAAAATAGATTCAGCATCGAAGAATTGAATTACAGGGTTATTGTAGAACTAGGATTTTTCTTTTGCAATTTCTGGTATCTTAAAAATATTTTCGTTGTTTTAAATGACCTCGGGAGCTCTTCATTTCCAGTGTCTTTGGTACACCCTGTTCTCAGACATGATTACAACAGTAAACTTTTAATCAATTATTGTAAAGGGAAAGAAAATTGTAAAAAAAGGGAGAAAAGCTTGAAAAATCAGCGAGAAAAATCGATGCATGGAAATGTATCTGTATCCATTTACGACGGTGTTGTTATATCACGGCGGCTGCGATCGAGCCGATTTCCTGGGGAATAAGAGAAAAAGCGGCGCGAAGGAAAATTTCGGCGAACCGGCAAAAACGTATTCGCGAGCCCGTCGACGATCAAAGCCGTAACACGTTCGCGCATCGTAATATCTCTCCCCGTCGTCTTTTTCTCCATAACCGGGGGATCGGCAGCCAGAGCCGCCCTTTTTGTTTCTTTTTTTTTTCTCTCTCTCTCTCGGCCAATTAAACTATGATTTACAGCGACCGTTTAGACGAGCATTTAACGGTCGTAAAAGTCCCTCGCTACTGATAATTAGCGGGGCATTAAACTCATTAGGGCCGATGCCGCGCAATATGCTAATTAATTAACGATGAACCAGCTCGTCAAACGGAATCGTCGACCGTGAAACCAGTCTGAATATGCGAGGGGGGGTTCGCGGTCGTTTATGGTCTGATCCGAGTACCTTAGAAAAGATGCTTATGTACGCGGCACGAAACTCGGCGCGCGCTTTTAATACGGCAGATTCCGATCTCCGGCGCGCGGCTTTCCGTTTTCGTTTTATTTTTCTAGGAAGTCGTGGTCCCGGGCTGTTTCAGTAAAATTTCAGGCCGGTTTCTAATTATTTCATCGTTCCTCACGCTCTCCGCCGGGCTTTTTCTTACGACTTTGACCTCGGACGCCGTTTCCCCCCTCCTCCTCCTCCTCCTCCTCAAGAGGGGGCGAGACGCTCGTTCGATCGGCCGAGAGGGTTCAAGGTATCGAACTTTATCGTTTACATATCAATTCCGTGCTTGCGAACCTCGCTTTAGGGACCACGAGACGTCGTCCATTTTGCTACCTCAAATTTCGCGGCGAATCTATTTTAAATTAATACTGGGCGAGATTTAACGATTTATTAATAATAGGAAGAAGCTTCACTTTAGGCTTTCAAGGCTTAAATATTAATGTTAATATTAAATAATAGATATTAATTAACCGTTTGAATGCCACATGTCTTTGCGGTTAAATATTAACCCTTTGCACTCGAAGCCATTTTATCTTAAAATATGAAATATTTCTCCTGGCTCGTAGTGTTTCTATTTTGTACAATAAAGTGCAAATTTACTGATATTTAAAAAATTGTTAAGAGCTATTATCTGTTACATTAATCGTAAAATATAATTTTATAATGTATAAAATGCTCCACGTTATTTTGGATTTCCAGTTAAAACGGCTCCGACTGTAAAGGGTTAAGCGCTTCGCGAACCGAAAGCTATGGTAGCCATTTCCAAAGCACAGTTTCGCTTGAGTTTGTCGGGAAGAAACGACGTAGCGCGTGCACATCGTCCGAAGGAGCCGCGGAATGAATCGCCGGGCCAAGGGGTTAAGGACAGGCGCGGGACGTTCGTGAAAAATTAATTCAGTGTCTCATTTAGATGTATACAAGTCTTTAAGCGGTTCGTCGAGGCTCGTCACACGGCCATTCGGTGGATGGAAATCAATCGTTCCGCCGTGGTTTATTATGATTTTTCCCCCGGGGGTTGGGGCGTCCGGAATTTATTTAAGAGGGCTCCGCCAACTTAGGGGATTAAGGAGAAGTCCGCGAAGGAAATCCATTTGTCCGCCGATGACGAGGCTCGGCCGGGGCTGCCTGGCGCGCCTCGTTACAATCCGCCTCGTTTCGGGCCGGCCCGATTGAAAAGTCACCGGGGCTGACTAATGGACGCGGGCTAATTGCCAACAAAGGCAAATCAATCTCCATCCGGGGTTGCTAGTTGAGTCGTCCTCTCTTAGACCAAGCGAACGCTGAACGGGCCGAAGCCGGGCCTGCGCCGCGCGAGCGTTGACAGGTACACGAGCAGTGGCGTAGAACGGGGCGCCGAGCTAATAACCGCGTCCCACGCCCGCTCTTTTAATAACCATCGAATCTAATTTCTTCGTCGTAATCAACACGGCAGTGTTTAACGTCGGAGTTGAACAACTTTGCGAAATATACTCGTGCAAATTAAATCGTGCAATGGCGTAGACGAGAGGCGATACTTGAACCGGCCTAACTTCGCGTAGAAAAATCGTACGGCAAGCAGACATAGCTCGTTTTAAAGCTTAAAGTCTCTACTTTCACACCCTTGTTTCAGTTTTTCTTTAAAAAATTTTTCCAGGAATTAGCGTGCAAAAATGTAAAGAGCCGAGTGCTGGATGCTTCTCACGAATTTCTTGCAAATTCTGATAATTTTGTCAAGAAGAGAAAACGTTGTTGGTGATTGATATTATACTGTAAATCAAGATTAAAGTCTCCTCTTTGCAACCGACTATTCAATAATCGCTGCAATAATTTTTTTAGGCCAGCTACTCGACCGAAACTGCAGAGGGACGCTTCGCAAGATGGCGGTCCCCCGGATAAACGGTACAACAGTTCCGCGGGTCCGATAATTCGGCACAATTTCCAGCAACGCGGGTCTCGGACCGTTGCGCGGAAGTCGTTCGGCGAATAATTCGAGGGTGAAAAAAATGAAAAAAACGAAGGCCGTTTCGCGACACGCCGTAACGCCGTGAGCGGGCCGAAAAGCCTTTTAAAGCGCGTAATTCAATTCGAGACCGCAACACTCCCGAGGATGATTGCCCTGCGCCCCAAAGTGGCCATCGCCACCGTCCAATCCAAACACAATCTCCATCTTCTGGCCCCTTCTCCCCCCTCGGGCAGGGCAAAAACTGCCGAACCTTTTAGCGGGGCCAAAAGGGAGCGGGGCCAGAGAGAGAGAGAGAGAGATGAAGAGGGAGAGAGAGAGCGGCAAAATGAAAACGAAACGCGATCAGCGCGCGGCGTTTGTCTTTTTGCCGGCGTAATTACACGGGCTGCCATTTGCAGGTTTCGGAAAACCGTCGATTACGCTTTTGCGCGCACGCGAAACACCGGTCGCAGTTGACGGCGGACAAGGGAGCGCAGCGGAGCGAGAGGGGGAGGGAGACACGGAGGCCTTTGAGGGAGGAGTCCGAGGTAACGGCTCGAGAAACGTTTTATTGCACGCATTAATGCCGTTTTGCGTTAAGCGTATGTTGCAGAAGCTCCGGGACCGAATTTCGCGCAAATGATCCTGCCAGGACGTAATGATACTTGTGCGTGATGCAGAGACGCGGCCAAAATTTTAGGACCGCGGAGGACTTTTCAAGATTGCGTGCGGTATGATTGACAATACAAAAAGCTGACGTTAGAACGAATTTTATTACGTCTACCGGAAAATTATGTCCGCTAATGTCATTTCATTTGCGACGTGTCTTTTTCAAAAATGATATTCATACATCGCCATCACGCTGGCAAACATATGTCACGATTATATTAAATTGTTATAATGATAATAAATACTAGGTGCACACAAGAATTTATTGCTTTCTTTCTTTTTAAGAATTTTTAATAATTAATTCTTACTCTAATATTTATTACCAAAATTGTTTAACCCTTTGCACTCGAAGCCATTTTAACTGTAATTCTAAAATAAATTTTGTGGCATGTAGCATTTTCATATCAGATGGCAGAATGTATTTTATTCGTATGATATTGGATCTGGTAACTCATGCAACAACAGTTGTACTTTAGTAATTTTTGGAATCTAATTTCTCGTAATATAACAATGATTTTAGAAGGTGCTGTAACAATTTTAGAGTCACCACTCGAGTGCAAAGGGTTGATAGTGTCACCTGGAGCCACCTGGCTGGAGACCTCAAAGATCAACCCCAACAACTCCACAAGAAAAGGTCGAAACCGGGTCGAAAAATTCAGAGAGCGTGTTGAAACATAGACGAAAACATGCTAAAAGTTTCAAGGAGATACGTCGGACGATCAATCAGAAAAATAGAAAAAATGTTCATAGAGATCGCGGTATTTTTAGCGAGGTAAGTGGGTGAAGGAAGAGACCAGAACGGAGGAGGAAGAATTACGCCTCGGCTAGGTGGGGAAGCGGTTTTTCGACTGCGCCGGAGAAGAAGTCGACGAAGAAGGCGAAGAAAGAGAGGACGAGCAGGCGGGGGGGATGAGTTGACTTTTTTCCCGGACTCTAATTAGAGGCCAATTATATCGAGCAGGCGTTTGCCTCCACACAATGAACCGCGCGTTTAGTATCGATGTAGCGAACCGATTAACTCCTATTTGTTGCGCGTTTTGTTCCCTCCCGGGGCTCTCTCTCTTTCAGGAGAGGGAGAGAGGGCCGGTCGCTGAATAAATACGGGCTTAAGGGGCACGCACACCAGACAAATTTTCGGCCGGTTTTAATTTCGCCGGTCCCGTGATAAATATATATATGTGTGTACTCGGCATGGCCGGATAACGAAACTCATTGAATCGGCGACTTCGACTTGTCCGTTTCGACAAAAAAGCAGCTTCGGGAAGGTACGCTTCGAAGTGCTGTAACTTTGCGAGAAAAAATCGCAGCCACGTTTCCTTTTTTTTAAATTAAAGGGGAAGGATCGAACTTTATTTCTACGTAAACGGCAACTTCGGAAAAAATTTTTTAAGGTCTGTGAATTTTGTCAAACTTGGCAATTTTCGAATGCCTTCACATAACCTTGACAAACATGGCCTCGCACTTAAAGAGTTACAGGGACGAGAGCGCGCCATATTTAAAATCGAGAAATTGCATTTAAAAGTAGAAGCTTCAAGCTTTAATTCAACAAAAATGGTATCGTTCTACGATGATTTCTCGCGAAATTACTCTCAGTCAAAGTTGTACCATTTTTATCCAAAATTTGACCAATACCATAATTTTTGTTAAACAGTACTGTTGCTTAATAAATAAATATTCACGTCTCGTTGATGATAAAAATAAAAAGAATAAATGCATCAATGTGTCTAGTGTTCAGAAAACATTCGAATAAAAATTTTGATAAAATTCATCGTACCTTAAATTTATCATAGTTCCTCGAAACCTAGGATTATGTTCACTTCCAGAAATTGTTATGTAAATTTTGCAATCCTCAGTATAGCAGTCGGCTAGCTGGAATTCTGCTAGTAAGGTGGGAGCCGACAAGAATCTCTGGGGGAGGGAGAGAAGAAAAAGAGGCGGGAATTTCGAATTAGGGAGCGCGCGAAAGAAAGCACGGCGGAGGACCGTTAATCGGACAAGCTGCTCATTGAGCCAATTATAAGAACGTGGACAAATTCGTGGGGCTAATCAGCTTACGGGTATTATAATGCCTCCGGTAGCCACAGGGGTCTGCGTGGGATCTGATAGAGATACCACTTATTTATTACGCGCACCCCGCACGTACTCGTGACAGCGTATCTGCGTCGCGTCGCTCCCCAGCCACGTGGTTGCCATTCCTGGTCACCCTGCGCCTTCGCGAACCACCTGTAACAAAAATTCGTCCATTAGTCCGCGTCAAATATTACGGCATACCTGTCGCGCTCTACATTCCTGCTTGCAAAAACGATAATGCCTCCGGAAGAGCGATACCGTTGGCACTGCTTTCGCTAAGACGATATATTTTCGAGATCTTCGACTTTCATTTTTTAAGTCTGAAATTTGGTTGGGTTCATTTCGATCGTAACGATTGCAAGGAGCAGAAATTGATAAGAATTTTCTAAAGTTTTGGATGATGTTAATAAATTCGTGATGTTAGGAATATTAATAAATCGGTGATATTGGAGATATTAATAAATCGAAGATATTGGAGATATTAATAAATCGGAAATATTGGAAATATTAATAAAAATCTGAGTCATTAATAATGGCATCTGCAGTTCCCTATTTACAATTCATCAATCACTTAATTTATATGATCAGAATTAATCAGTTCGGTTATACGATTCAGGGCTTATTAAAATTATTACGGCAAAAATATCAATGCAATTCCTCTTCATCTAAAGTCTTTGAGAAAGCTTAGAAATTATTTGAAATATTTTTTAGAAATTATTTAAGAAATTTTATACGAGGCAAACCCGGGGCCCAGGGACGAACATAGCTCAGCCCTGGCTGCACCGTCGCGCAGAGGGTAAACTCTTGTGCATCCCACTCGGCTGGCACCGTGTATAATACAGATTTCATATGCTAATTCCGTGATTAACAATGCCGGGACGGAGCGTTTCATCATCCCGCGCTACCAGCGACGTCTTAATACCGCGGATTTACATGCTAATTCGTCGAACGACGCGGCAGCATCTCTCTCGGTCTACCCGCCAGCGGACAATTTCTTCTCGTCGAATTATCCGGCCCGCGTCTAAATCCGCCCATTATCCCCTGTCGTCCGTGAAATCGCGCCGATTTCACGGCGTTTCCGCGAGTCCGTTAATCTTCCATGTTAAGGAGCATTGTTTTCACGCGGTTCGACGAAACTACCCCCTAATGGCAGCTGAGAAGCTTCTGAACAAAATCTACTTTTTCGAGGAACACATCTTTGATGTCAGACATAATATTTGAAGACAGAATGCTAGAACCTTGATTAATCAAATTGGATTTTTCTCAGGCTTTGTTATTTAGATTTTCGATTATTGCAGCAGTGGTGATGGAATTATTGAAAGAGCTCGGTTGGAGCACGTATTGTACTGTAACACAGTTCGGAGAATTATTATTATTGTATACTAACGAAAATCAATCTCGAATTCAAATAATCCAAGTTTTATCGCAGTAATTCAAAAATTAATAGAAGAACAAGCGAACTCGCTGATAAAACTAATTATTAAATCTGCAAACAACCCCGTTTAATTACTACACCGATAAATACCTGAAGTAGCACGATTTCGATTACTCTCCCTCTTACCAGCAGCGTTCCCCCGTGCACCTTGCTACTCCCGAAGCACCTCGAAGAACACGTTTAAAAGGAATCGCGAAATTGCGCCGCCCAAGGAGAGCGCATCGGGAATTCCAGGTTGCGGCTGGAACAGGTGCACCGCGCCGCGGCACGGTCGCAGGGTCCGTGGCACCGCGAGCTAATTAACGTTCCCCCCGTCGGAACGACGCCGATAAATACCGACGCGGTCGCGTCCTAGGACGCCGGCCGAGCGATGAAAACGCAGCCGGACACCGCGTCGAATCCGGACGAGAACGGGGCGAGAGCCGGTGGAATCGCGAGCCGGGCGACCGGTAATTGAATAAAAGGGGTTTCGACTTTCGACGTCCTACGGCGTCGAGGTGTGATCGGGGCCCCCTCGCAGCATGACGCGCCGAGTCCCCGGGATCCTCTAGCTTGCCGTCGGATGGCGTCGTTCTCGCGAGAGCCGATTTCCTCTAACTTGGCGTCGGATGGAACCTTTTATGCGAGAGCCGATTTCCCCGTCCCGCGCCACCCCTAATCGCGCTGGTAATAGGACCGGGGTCCCTAGGAAAATCGCAGATCGGCCGTTTAGATAGCGCGTGCGGCGAGGACGAGGATGCACGCCGGCTGCTGCCGCGAAATTGGAGCGAAATTGCCGGTTCGGACGCTTCCTTATCGGAAAGCTCTACCACGGAAAGCTCTGCCTCTGGAAACGCGAGAAGATCGATGGCCCGTGGAAAGAACGCGCGTCGATTCCGCCTCGCGTGCCGCGCTTTCCAACGTTCTTTTTCTTTAGGAATTTGTGAGAGATAAAGGTAATCTAGAAAGAATTGTGTTAATAGCTTGCGGAAAATTGCTAATTTCCCCCCGGGGGGGGGGGGGGGGCGTTGTAATATGACGACTGATGTCATAGTTAAATAATAAATCGTCTGAGCTGCGACGGCAGTTTCTCTTCGAGATTTTGATATCGAAAGGGTTGAGTTGTCGCGAAGGGTTGAATTGTCGCGTTGTCAACCCTTAGCGGTCTTATGTGAGCTATAGTGTGTCTCGACAGGATCTTGATTGTTCACTGATAGTTTTTATACTAGCATCACGCTTGGCCAAAAATTACTTAATATACCTCTCGTAATGAAATTATTAAATTAAATTAAGGATGGGCTAAAAATCTAAAATAAACCAAGGTGCGACCAAAAGGTACCAAGCGACTCGCGAAATCTGCGCTGATCGCGAAAGGGGTTAACGTCGATTCTCCCGCGTCACGGAGGAAGAAGTGATCCGTGGTCCGGGGAACAAGCTCCCAGACACATTAAATCCCTAATGGCCGAAACATAACGCGCCGCGGGAATGATGTAGACCCGGCACAGGCCAATAAGTCAAACCTACTTCGCCATGGTTCTTCCACTAAAACGCTACGATTATCTACGGGGGGAATTTTGTGAGCGAAAGTGTTAAGGAAGACGATCATTCGCATAAATCAAACGGTGTACCCCGCGGTGGAGCGAGAGAGAGAGGGAGAGGGGGGGACGCGCGAGGGAGAGAGACGGGGCGGACCTTCCTCAGGGTTAAGCGTGTCGCTGGCGCAGTATGATGCCGATCCTATCTGTGCCGGCTAATATAGTTGTCGTGAATATCTTAAGGTCGGCCACGCATTCCATGGGGTTTCTGTTCGAGGGTCGCCACGGGGCGCCCATTCGATCTGGCGAAAGCATCTGCTAATTCGGAATCATGGGAGTTTGATTGGGGGGGGGGGGGGGGTTTCCCTTCCAGCGCGGATCCTTCTCGTCTTTGGCTCCTGACGCGATGGGATTCGCGACGGCCCTAATCCCGATGTCCCTTGACATAACCTCGCCTGTACACTGATTAAAGATGGCTCGGTCGCCTAACCTTCCATGTGTGACGCGAATTTTTTAGGGATCGGTGACGAAATTTCGTGAGCACTTTTCGATAACTGTTTCGTCGCTTTAACCCCGCTTAACCCTTTCAATTACGTCTTTCAGAGCAACGTTGATTAGGACTGTCACCTACTAAAATAATTTTTAAACAAAGTTTAATTTTGGGTCAATTGATAAAAATGAAAGTTTTGGCACGAATCACAAGAGTTAATTTGGTATAAATGAAATGCACTCTATTACTTAAAATGCAAACACTGTAAACCAGAAAAATTATTTCACAGTTAAAATTGCTTCGAGCGCAAAGGGTTAATAGTCGTAACCTGGATAACGATGCTAAACGGTCCCCGCTATTTTTCCTTGCCGCGAGCGCGAAATGCCGTCCAAGGATCCCTCTTAAAGGGCGCCGAAAATCTTCCCACGGTTCGAAACGATCCGGCGACGGTCGTTCAACTTTGAGCGGACCTGTAGAAAAAATGTCAACGCTGGGACACCGCGGTGTCCTGACCACCGGTGGAAGCGTCGTCGCGTATAAATTCGCTCGTTTATTTTGTTACATTTAGTTTACGGCGCGGGCCCGGGCCCCGCGGTAACTTTTCGAATGACACGGCCAATGAGAAATACAGCTAGACCCGCCATTATTTCACCGTGGAAAAGAGGGGAACGGGGGGAGGGGGAGAGGGGCGATGGAACCGGGGGAAAAAGAAACGGGATAGAAAGCAATGAGATTCCGGGCGAGTCACCCGATACCTTTCTCGCGTTTCTCGCGGCGGAGCCACCATGAATAAATTATCAAAACACTTTATCGCGACGATTATCCGCCATTACGACTTATTTTCGATATATGCCGGCGCATCTGTTCCCCGATGGAACACGGTAATCGTTCCGGGCCCCGGGTTCCCGGTTTCTCGAAAAGCAAGACATCCGTTCCACCGTAATTTGCCGGCTATTACTCAAAATTTGTCGAACTTCGCCGCCGCTTCGGGGCCGGTTGCAAGTTAAAGAAGGAGCGAGAGAGAGGGAGGGAGGGTGGGAGGGAGAGGGAGACCAGAAGAGACGGGTCATTTCGATAATTTGAAAATTGATCTCAATAAAACATTCGCAAAGCGGACGGCTACTCGGAATCCGGTCGATCCGACGGCACAGAAAATCGGATATTTTATTTAAACTCCGTGACCGTGAAATGCCCGGTTGACGCACCTGAAATTGTCAGCGTTTGCGATAATGACAATGGCAATCATTGGCCACCGGCCTGCTGCGGAGAAAGCCAAGAGCTTAGAGAGACGGTTACGTCGTTACACCTGTTAATTTTTTCAAGAGGCTCGCCGCGAACTAGGGGAGGAACTACGGGGAAAACTGTTAGGAGTTTTCAATATTTCAATCCGTCAACTTTCTTCCCAGGGTTATTTTCCGCCGTTAGTTTATTGCTTCTTTAATCGTCTGTAAAGGGAATTACACGCTGAACAGTTTATTGCAACAATTTTTTCCGGAGTTGATCACACATTGTTTTAAAAAAAATACTTCGCCGTGCTTTTGTTGCATTAGGGGTATCTTTAAATAAAATTTTCTAACTATCTAGAAAAATCTGGAAAAATTGGAAAATACTGTCTCAAAGTAGAGGTTTCAAGCTTTCATTTAAAAATATCGTCATTATCCTACGATGAGTTTTCTCGGAGTAATCGTCGGTTGAAATTGGACAACTTTTATCCACGATTTTTCTAGGCTATTATTTTTTCAAACGGCTTAGATCAATGTCAGAAAAAAATCCAAGCGTGGTCGAATTTTCTGCGTCACGAATTCGGCTCGGAAGCTATGCCAGCGACGATTCGATCGGCGTAGGAGCCAACGTGTCCGACAGAATCGAGCGTTTTTCTCGGAGGACCGGGTGCGAGGGTTGAAACGAAACGATGTTCGATGGATTACTAATTCTGTTAATCGTTCGTCCGAGTGAAAGCGCGCGGCGACGTGCGTTTCCGTGTAATGTGACATCACGGAAATCAGAGATTCAACGCGTCCCCGTCATAACCATTTACCGTTGACACCGTCTGCATCGTTCAGTCGTTGTTAGAACGCCGGTTGCATCGTTAATGGCCGCGGCCGAGGAGAAAAGATCGTGGGCTCCCTGGCAGCGTGGCCTCAGTAGCCGGAAGCTAGCTAGTCGACGACGTATCACGGGGGCCCCATTATTACCCGGTGTCGCTAATCGATAGATCATTTTCGTTGGATACGGCGACGGGTATAGATTTTTCGGTGGCGGCGCGGCGCGACGCGTCACGCGCGGAGGAAGTCGTCGTAGTGGAACGCGTGAGAATCGTCCGCGCTTGAATACCAATCGGAGCCCTTTTTCTCTTTTTCACCCGAACACCATCCACGCGATTCGACAGTCCGATGACGTTCGATGTGCTAGACAACGTTTTTACTGGAATAAGAAACGATGTCCCGTGAATGAATTTTACGGCCGGCATTCTTGACGGACTGCCATCGTACGCGACGCTTCTCGGACGCAGCGGGTCCCCCTCCTGCGCTGCTAACAATAGAGGATCCCTTCATTTATTGATGCGTTCAACGCGCCGCGAAACAGCCGCTGCCGATATTACGCGCTCGATTATGTCAGACGCGACGCTCCCGGCTTTCCCTGAGCGATAGAGAAACGGCACTTTGCGCTTACGCGCGGGTCTTCCAGGAACGACCGGCCGGGGTGCACGGATCCAGGAAGCTATAATTTTCTCGCGCTGGAAACAAGGTGCACGACAGTGTTTAATATTCACTAAGTATGATGGAAACGAGATGGACGTACCTGTTCAATGTCCGTGGAAAAGACTGCTGGACAGGCGTTCGTGTTTAACGAATTCTAGAAGTAATGGAAAATTCGTGTTCGTGTTTGATGTCCGTGAAAATTATTTAAAAGACAATGTCCTCTAAATATTGTAGAAGTGTTGGGAAGAAGATGGACGTTCGCAATGTTCGCTAAAAATATAAGAAAATGTATCGATGTTCGCATTAAATGTGCACTGAAAATGGAAGAACATGATCGGACGGCTACTTCGATGTTCACAAAAATTATTAAGAAGAAAATATCCTATAAATATTCTATAACTATTCTATAAATATTCTATGATAGGAACAAGATGGACGTTCGCAGTTTTCGCTAAAAATATAAGAAAATGGAGGGGCGTTCGCGTCGAGCGTCCGCCGAAGCTGTAATTATAGAAAGAAGACGGACGTTTGGCGACGCCGGTGAGGTGGGAAAAGGGTTGGAAGCGAGGGTGCCGAGTGAAATTTGAACGGCCGGGGAGAAGACCGAAAACAATCCCGTTGACCGACACGAGAGCACGGAAATTCCTGCAGAAGCGCGATAAAAATGTTGGTCCCTCGGAACTGGCTCACGAGGGCGATGGTCGTGTCGAGAAGGAGATCGGCCGGGCAGATTCGAGCCGGTACCCCGGAGACATTTCTCGCATTTCGTTGCGAGCCGCGGACACGTGTTGCCGACACGGTTTTATTGGGATTCGCAAAATTTCTGCGATCGGTCCTCCGCCCGACGAAAAATCTGATCCCCGCCGGATACGACTCTGTCCCGGCGAACGACCAACAATTCTCTCGCCTTCTCGCGTTTATTTCTTTTTTTTTTGGTTTCATCCGCGGTACGGAGATTCCCAGATTAAATTTCAAATTTAAACAAACAGTCCTGTTGCGGAAACCTATTCGCTGATTGGTGTAACGTGCCCGCCGCGAGATCGAAATGTATCTGCTTCCATTGGCGGAGGAAGCGTTGTTTCGAATTTTATTTATTGCCGTATTGATTTTCTCGAGATTAGAGAAATATTGGCGGAATTATATTTCTGGAATTTTTGGAATTTAAGGAATTATATTTCGGGAATTTTTGGAATTTCTAGAATTTCAGGAATTATATTTCTGGAATTTTTGAAATTTCTAGAATTTAAGGAATTATATTTCTGGAATTTAAGGAATTACATTTTTGGAATTTTTGGAATTTAAGAAATTATATTTCTGGATTTTTTGGAATTTCTGGAATTAAATTTTTCGAATTTCCAAAATCATATTTCCGAATTTATAGCTACCTTATTTTTCGTAGAATAATTTCTTCAATTACATCTCGATTTTTACAAAGTCGAGATGAAACCAGATATTAAGTTCTGTGAAATCGGCATTTAATTGACCAATGAGACGTTATATAAATGTAAAAGATGACCAATGTTTTCGATGACCGTAACAAACGAGACGATACCGGCGGCGTTATCAATGGACAACATTGTCCGAACGATAAATCGCGAACACCACGCAACGGGTCAAAATTTATCGGGGACCTTCCACTATCGAAGCGTAATTATCTCCCAATTAATAGTCTATTACGACTCTGTCACGCGTGCAGGATGCCGGATTATCGCTTCGAGAGGGTCCCCCATTATCGGAGACCGGAAAAGAGCGTAGTCGGTCTTATCTATACAATGTAGTTAGACAAAAAGGGAGCCACGTGTTTCGGTCACCTCCTACGAATTTCGTAAGCTTCCACGTTGCGTCAGATTAAAATGTTATTATTTTTACGTTCACAGAAACCGTCTGAAACTTGTAACATGCAGAAATTAAACAATTTTAAACTGAGTAGCTTGTTGATCTAATAAAATAAAAATAAAATGTAAAAATAAAAAATAAAAATAAAAATGGTGAAAAATCTTAAACAATTCAAAAATTGTTTCTGCATATATTTAACGTCGAAATGGGAACAGTCGAAGTGAAGGATTGCAATGACCTCGTCGGCCCCCGAAATCGCACGATTTCTGACAAAAAAAGAATGTCGCTCGGTCCAGAAGGAAAGGCGAATAATTTCGCATGGGGGTCGTCGTGTCCATTGAAATCGACAGGAGAGAACGGGCTTTCCAACGAGCGCCGAATTTCGAAAGGCGGATCGCGAGAGTTCCTTCCTGGGCGAAGGTGTCGTCGTTATCAGGAATGTCAGTCACACACGGCCAATATTTCACGTAGCCGTGGGGCCCCCCCGGCCCGGTAGGGTCCCCCCCCCCCTGTCCATTCGCGCGTTTTGTTTATGGTGGTCCTAACTCGGTCCCCCCTCGAGTTAGGTACACAGGGCGTGCACACGATTCGTGATTAATTGGCAGGCTTCCAGGTAGAAGGCGATGCTAGCCGGTGGCGACTCTCGAAGTGCCAGCCAGCCTTCCGTTGGCACCGGCCATTGTTCCATGATTAATCATCCATTGGTAAGTCACCGTTCTTTCGTGGTAAACCCGTCGTTTCGATGTTTCTCGTGTTGTTACGAGCCGGCCACGGCCCAGCCGACGACTCTCCGGCGCTCACGGCTCTCTCTCTCTCTCTCTCTCTCTCTCTCTCTCTCTCTCTCTCTCCCCCCTCGGGGGCCCCCGGATCGATCGATCGTTCATCGGCACCGATTATACCCCGTTCATCCGTGACTACCATCCGTGATCGACACGTCGATCCTGACTATATACGAAGACAGTCGCGAGCGTCGCTGCTCGGAATGGGTTTGTTAGCGATTCCCTTAACGGATCGATGCTGACACTTTCGGAAGGTATATCGTCGCCTTTTATTGCTCCGCGCGCGGATGAAAGGTCTGTTTGATTAACCTTTGCCGTCCCGGCTGACGGGCCTTTTTAATACCGCTTCAGAAGCCCCGTGATTAACGGCCGGCGGATTTGTTAATAAATTTCTCAATGGCGATTACAATTGGCAGAAATACGCCGGGGACCTCGGACCAATGGGACCTGGATAGAGATAGATAGATAGAGAGGACTCGGTATTATCAGGCCCGCGAATCTTTATGCAAATTTTCATTCTCGTCAGCGTCAAGACAACATTTCTCGCGGTCGAAATCAAAGCGCACTATTAACACAATACGTTGCGTCACCTTACAAAAATTACTATAATCAAGAGAAAAATATCCTACAAATTAAATTAAAGATATCTTGCATAAAATATTCCGCTAACTATCACGATTGCATTTTCTATTCTATATTACGTTTCACGCTCTAAGGAAATGACTATAAGTTCGTGATTTTTAACAAGCGCCTTAATAAGGTGTTTTATAATCGACCGGTCGCAGCGGTATGCCGAGGGCACCGAAATGTCGTCGACGCCGCGTGCAAAGTCGAGCATAATAAACGCCGAGGAAACTATCATAACAGTTCCCGCGGATATCGTGGAACGTACGGACAGGTAAGATTCTTTGCATAAATAATGACGGGGCCGTCGTCGATCAGCCGGTGGACAGCGTAGGTTTCTGCGTTCGCGGCGAGACAGAACGTAGCATAATAGAAGTCAATGAAATTGTTGCGACGGCGATAATATATCGAAAGGAGAGAATAAACTTCTGTTCTCTCGGGCGAACCGGTGCCAGGAGAATTTTCGTTCGCGCGCGAAGATTTACAGTCTATTCATTACGAACGAACAACCCGTAGATACGATCTCTCGTTCACCGATCCCGGCCGAAACATCTATTTCGTGCCCCGAGACCGCATTATCATTGCGATCTCCGATCACTCAAGCATGAGCGAAAAACCCCATTAATCGCCGACTGTTCGACCCGTCCGCGACCATACGGTACAAACAGAATCTTTGAAGCCGGCGAAATTTGTTCGGGCGTTTCTCAATCCTTTCCTGTATTTTCAGAGCTTTTAAGCTACTGCTATAACATAGGTTGTGTTATAGGAGCGTTGTTTTGTTGACACAGGTTTAAAATATTCAGGAATTAGGTTGGAAACCATGAAACGGGCGTTTTAGTTTAGGCTTTGTATATCTGCGACGCCCGTTTCATAGTTTCCGACCTAATATATTGGAAAAACACGGCTATTAACCAATTTATTAGATTGGAAACTATGAAACGGGCGTTTCTGTCTAGTCTATCTACAGTCGCGACGCCCGTTTCATAGTTTCCAACCTAATATTTGCAAATTAGTAGCGTACAAAGTAGACTTGGAAAGCGAAGCTAAAGCTAAAGCTAGTCGAAGCGATCGGAAACAGAAATCGTGGTGTTAAAAAATTAATTTCCGGGTCGTGGTTGGCCCAGCCGCGGGGTTACGCGCTGATTAAAACCTGCCCCCGGCGGATCTGCATAAACTGGATAAAGGAATCTCGTTAGTATTACCATAATGTCATCGAATTATCAACGCCTATACGGTAACCCGTGCGTGCCGTTGCCTGGTCGAGGGTATCGCCTCCTTTTCGACGTGTACGCATCTCTCTCTCTCCCTCGCTTTCTCTCTCCACACAGACACAGACGCACACACAGACAGACAGACGAGTATATCGTGTACGGTGTACACAAGAGAGAGAGAATGGTGTGTGCGTGTGCACGAGGCACGCGGCATCGGCCATAAATAATGCATGGGCATCGCCGTGTCCCGGTCTGTAATTTGATTGCGGAGGCGTCGATTTAAAAGTTTGGCGCCCACCTTCCTCACGGACGCGACCATAATGGCACCTACACGCACCGTAGGTCGAGAACGGTGAGGGCCCACGGGCCCACGGGGTCGCGGAATCGTTCCGTACGCGCGCGCGAGCCTAACCCCGAGAAGAGGATCCTCTCGGCTCGGCTCGGCTCGCCGGGACCAGCCGAGAAGGAGGAGGAGGAGGTGGAGGATGCACCGATCGATGAAAGCCTCGATGAACCGAGCGGGGGAACGGGGATGCAACGGGAACAGGGTGGAACACCGGTATCGCTCGAGACAATCACACCATTGTTGCCGAGGCCACGTGTAATTAACGATACCATCGTTCGGGAATTATTCATTTATCATCGATCGGGCCGCGCCGCCTGTCCTTTAAACCGGCTGCGGGCTGTGACGGGAATCGAAAACGCGATCATCGCGCTGTCCAACCACCACCGTTCACCCTATCCCGACGTTCTATTCTGCTGCCGGTGGCTCGACTTTATCGGAGATGAGGATGCCGATTGGCGGAATCGGGTGTGGAAGCTGCCACTTGAAATCTTTGTTGAACTTTCTTTGTTTCAGCATGGGAACCAGTTGGTTATTAACGATGTTATGCTGTAAACTAAATAGTATAGATTGCTGCGATTTAGCCATTTTTCGAAGGATATTTTAAATGCTCTTTCGTGTAATTTTCGTGGTGATATATAAATAAAGTGGCAGCTTGAATGAGAAATGAAAACTATGTACAGTAAATTCTCTCTAATTGTTCCCCGGCTGATAAATAAAAGTGGACAATAACCGGGGAGAAATTATTAAATCGAAATCAAATTGAATTCTTTCGTTAAATTATCATTAATTATCGAGAGTTATCAAACTCTCGAAACAGAAATAAATAAAGACAATACAAGGAATAGCAATTATCTGGTCCTATTAAAGAAAATATTAATTACAAATATGTGCTAGTTGACGTCGTGTAAAAGGAATCCTAGTGCAAGGGGGTAGGAAATGTGCGAACCAGGAGACGCTCGATCCGACAAATTTGAGCACCACTGAGGGTGGTGTCTGGCAGGATCGAGCGTCGCTTAGGATCTCTCGCATGGGTTTTAGGTTGACGATTAGTCAATAACTCCGGCGGATGGCAGACATCACGTACCGATGGTTAAGCGTGTTTAACCATTATCGGCGTCGACTCGCATGACAGGAATATTCGCTGTTGCCACCCATGTAGCGAGCGAGGGGAGCCACCACCCCGGAGCCGTCCACCCTCGCCCGTTCGCTGTCGCGCAAATATGCGCAGAATCGTGCGAGCGAGCGAGCGAGCGAGCGACGCGCCACGCCGCGCATATTTAAGGTGGTGCAAGGTGCACCTCATTAAGCTTCTTTCACAGCGGATCGCAGATACCGATCGGCTTCGAGCCCGAGGGATCGACGGATTTTCTTGATCGCGAAACCGAGGCACTTCGAGCAACGAGGCTTCGACCAACTTTGTTCGCTTTTTTTTTTGCAACTTTGAACGATCGATTGTTTTCGCTCGAATCGATAGCAACATGTTCGTTCGGGGATTACGCCTGCAAGGTGGAAATCCAAACTAGTTATGCAGATACAGCTGTTGGAACAATGGCGCGTCGCGCGGATGGATGCGAGTCTTGTCGTTTGACCTACAAGCTAGACAATAGATTGTACGTCTTTTTGTTCAATTACCGAAACAACCGGGCGTGTTTTCCGCTCGAATCCGTGCCGCGGTTAACGTTCGCTGAAAAATTATGTTCCCGAGCGATCGCGGACAGCCGTATACGCGTGTAAAGTAGTATCTGATGGGGAATCGTTCGTGTCGGATGATCCGGAGAACAAATTACTCGCGGCCATTGTTTCTTTAACGCTTTCAGTACTGGTACAACGGCTTGAAAACTTTTTACGAGGTTAGAGTGCTTTATTTGCTGAAATTAAAATCGAAGAGTTAAGCTGCGCGATGTGAATAATTTTTTCAATATTGTTACACTCTAAGGGTTCTAATAAAATTAGGACAATTAATTTTCAAATTTGAGAAAACTATTTCGTCATCTAGACGATCATTAGAACTTTCCAACAAATTTCCATTATTTACAAATTTCTATATTATGGAAACTATATTTCCATAATATAGAAAGAATTCTAAAAACCGGCGATCTCCGTCAAAAGGAATAAGAGTTTCACGATATTTCGAAAATTCTCGAACTTTACATAACCTGAAACGAAAGAGAACAGTTGAGAGAAGCGTGCTCGTCGCGCAGACAATGGGAAATATTTTCCAAGGGGGAGGGTTCGTTATACAGATTAATTATTTCGACCCGAGATCAACGACGTATACCATAATGACCCGTTAACGACCGGTGTGAGAATCACGCCGTTCGTTTCACGGTTAATTAACATTCATTTATGCACCTGTTAACGTAATGTTAATTGAAGGCTCGAGGAAATGGAATTTCAGGTAAACAATATACCCCCAAGGCCGACCGTTTCGTTTTGGTAGACCTACCTCGGACGTGTTCCCTGATATATTTTACAACTCCCCGGCTGTGTTCCTTCGAATCGTTTTCGAGTCACTGTACTTTCGAACCACGAAGGGCGAGCTTCTAGAACGTTCTGTTGCGCGAAGATATTTCAGAGCAGAGGTAGTACTAGAGTTAATATTATTAATAATGGAGTTAGTATTATTAATCAATTATTTCGAATATAATTTCATCGGGAATAATTATTCGCAGAAATTCTTATTTAATTCTTAATAAATTATTCTATCTACTTATTCAAATGGATTTATTATTCCACTTATTCTTAATGGATTAAATCTTCGCCCTTTTATTGGATCAATTTTTAATTTTTTTATCCGAACAATATTATATTTTTATACGGCGATATATTATTCGAATATAGATTAAATTATAATCCTTGGAATAATAATGCAAATTCGTGTTGTATTATTTTATAATAAATGTCGTAATAAATGTAATAAAATCCCATGTCGTTCTAAGAATTTCAAATTGATTAAGAATTAATTCAGCAAAGTCTTATTAATTTTCAGAGAAAGGATAGAACGAATAAAATTAATAATTTTCAGAGAAATAATAGAACGAATGAGTTACTAAGAGATGAATATTCTCAGTTCGATGAATTCTTACGATTATTATGATGAAGAAATTTCCGCGGCGAGACGAGCGGGGGAATCCGAGTAGCGGCTTCCTCGGGGGAACATCTTTTCGTGCGGGACAAGGACTAGGAGCCGCAATGGCGGTGTAATTTTTTAAGTTATTATCTCCGTAGTATCTTTCCTCCTTGTACCACGAATTCACGAATACGGATGCCAGCTCGTACGCGGGACGTGCGAGGAATTCGTGCGAATTCTGGGAAAGGACACGGACGAGAAATGAGAGCCCTTTTGGGAGAATACTCCCGAAAGGATACTCGATTCGCAGGATCATGAGAATCGTGCGTCTGCTTTTTGCGCCGCTCTCTTTCTCACCGTTCCTTCCCGGCGATTTTCACATCTTCGATCCGTGGGACTCCATTGAAAATCGTCTCCTTTCGACACGTCCGAGAAATCAATTGTACGTTAATATTTGTCGAAGTTATGTCAAAGGTTACATTAATATTATGATAACAATAATTAATCTTTTTATTATTGATTTATTAATTTTATTATTATTATTATTATTACTAATATTATATGTGTCAGCTTTATGTTAAGAGTATTATGCTATATTTACTGGGAATATTATTTTAACCTCGTTAGAATTATCAATTTTTTATTCGTCACTTTTCTCAAACTTTTTTACTTTTCTTCGACTGTTTCTAATTTGTTATAAATGTTGTAACAAAATTTTAGCGATACTAATTGTCAAGTTAACCCTATTGCATCGAGCAGAATTTAAAATTTAGTGGACTTATGGTTTATTATTATCGAGAAAATAAAATCACCGAAGCCTTTCCTTTAAAATCTGATTCTACAATTCATAGGAAATTTTAGATTATAGAATTCGTAAAGATTTGTGTCACAGACGGTCGAATAAGGCGATTCAAAACGTCGCACGAATAGGAGGTCGCCTCGACCTAACTTTCCGCTTGCTTATCCGTTAAACTGATTCGAAAACGCAACGGGAATCGGCAAGAGGTTCAAGGGTGGCCGTTGACATTTTTTGGCATCGTCATTAACGACTTCGCCCCGGCGAGAGACGTCCGAGGAATCGATTATGACGGCGTCGTACGCGTGCTGGCATCCCTGAAGAGGGTCACACGCCTCTTTCACGTTTTTAGACGCGATTCGGAACCCGGTGGGAGAGCGTTTATGGTGACAGAGAGAGGTGTGAGACGCCCACAAGGAAAACGATATGGAGGTTGGAATTTTTTTTCGATTGCCCGGCCAGCACCGTTGGTACGACGATAATAACGTCGTGTAATTGCGCGAGACAAAAGGTGCGCGATTGTAAAAATCTTTCTACAGCGTGTTTTCAAGGAAATCATCTGCTCAACGAGCATCTCGCAATAGTAACATAATCGTCCTTTAACATAACGTTATTGTCCTTTCTGAATCTCTAATTTTACGTACTTTGTTATTTTATTGTGCGACACGTTTTAAGTTGTATTTAAAGTAGATGCAGATTAACAGAAAAATAGCAGCGATTTAAGAGCTTAAAAGTAGGAAACTATGAAACGAGCGCCACAGCTGTGCACAGACTGGAGAAAAACGCCCGTTTCATTGGAAATATATAAAATACATTAAATTGTATAGAATGGAAATACTATAGGTCTAGGAAAATATTTTGGACTTCCAGTTAAAACGTCTCCGACTGCAAAGGGTTAAATATGTTTCTCCCAGTCAGTTCGTTACATAGAAATTCGCGACCCATAAAATCGTAGTTAAATTAAATTAAAAAACGTCTCTAAAATAATAAATGCCTCTAAAAACCAGGTACAATAATATAATTCGAAAAGGGACTCTGCGCGAACGGTACCAGTAGAAATTCTCCGAAAAGTTGTCCGCAACGGCGATGACAATCGGCCAAGGGCAGGAGATCGGAAAATTAGATCTGTTTGCCCAGCGACCGCAGAAAGTCGTCGGAAAGTCGACGGCCGGACACAGAAAACGTACCGGAGTCGTTGGACAGGAAAAAAAAGGGTCCTCGGGTGGCAAGCCTCTTAACTTTTCCCGGAGTCGAAGTCAGCCGGGTTACGGAGGTCGGGCATTGTCGCGGTAAACGAGATTATCGTCGGCTGAACGGAAAAAATAAATATTTGGAGGGGCCATTGTGGTGATCTCGTGCGAGCGCAGATGCGGTGCCGAGGCAACGCGGAGCCGAGGCAGCGCGAGGGAGGAGCCGGACCGGAAACGGACAAAAGGACGCACGGTGCCGTTCCGTTGCGGCGTTCCGTCGCATTCCGTCCCGCGGCCGACACGGCGTTCCGCGGTTTCTCTCTCGTCGGTGCTGGGAGGGGAGAGGGCTGAATGGCCCACGGGAGATTGAAACGTCAACCCGGAGCCGGTCATTGTTGGCTAATGTTGGTTTTACGAGCGGCGACTTCGGCACCGGAAACGTTCTCACACGTGTGCACGAGCGGAACGCGATGCGAAGTCGATGCGAAATCGTCACCGCACGGTCCTTTGAAACCTGCTCGACCGAGAGAGACGCTCTGTGCACTTCTGATCGGTCGCCCCTTTCGCCCCTGTTTTGACTTGCCGCGACGCTGTGATTCCTTGGATGCTTCCCGGCTGAATCGAACCTTCGCCATTTTATTCTCGTGTCGCGCCAGTGTAGCGTCAGAAACCGTGCGAAGGCAAAGTATTGTCAATTTCGTAGAAAGAAATATTTTTAAGTTGTTAGATTTTAATCAGGTTTCAGGCGATTAAAATTGTCAATTTAATGCATTTAACCCTTGACTCTAGGAGGGTGACTTTGAGGCACCGTTTAAGATTGTTACACGATATTCTAATTAAGTTTTTATATAATTGAATTTGTCTAAAATGGAAATACTATAAATCATGCAAAAGTAAAAATGGCTTCGAGTCCAAAGAGTTGACCCCTTGCCAGTTTTTATTAAGTATAAATGTTATTCCGTTTTTTTAAGCCAGAATAAAATTTCGTCGACGCGTATTTTTGTTGGCCGCAGTGGCCGACGGTCTTTTAATAACACCGGGAAACGAGGAGCGCGTGAAATAGTTTTCGGGCCCGGACAATGGCCGTGCCCGAAAAAGAAATTCCGAAAAGAAAAGGACGACGTTCCAGGCTCGACGGCGAGGATCGGTTACCCATTGGTCCGTGGCTGGTGGTCCCTGCTCCTGCAGGACCTCTAATCTAATCCGACAGGTCACCGATACAACGGGGCCCACGGATTAACCGGCGTTTTGTACAGGTTAGCCTACCGATTCCAGCCCGACCGAGAGACATCCTCTCGAACTCGAGGAATATCTTATCCTGTCCCTTTCTCGACCGCTCGCCTTCGACTCTTTAAGCTAGTGTGAAACACTGTCTTCGACCACCTCCCTCGCCCCCGACCGCCTAAACAACCGCTTTGGTCGCCGAACATGGAGATTAACACGGCCGAGTTCGTTTCTCGATTTAACGCGCGAACATAGGCGAGGCTTTTCGTGGAAATTAAAATTGTTCGGTGATAGAAAAATTATTCGACTCGATTGGAAAAGAAGACGGAATTTAATAGGCTTGAATTAGATTTTAGTAGTGGATTTTAATTATTTTTTTACGGTCTATTTCTCTCTGGTACGAATGCATAATAGTCGCAGTATTAATTATTAACTGTGCATCGAAGCTTAGAAAAGAAGCAGCGATATAATTAGTACTCTGTGGATTTCACAGATTTATGACAAATTCGTTGAAATAACTAAGAGTGTAAATAAATGTCTCTAAAGCTCCTGCATCTTCCGATTATTGCATACGGTTTTTATTTTGCATAAAGATCCACAATCAAATAATTGGTATTTTTCTATAATAAGGCTCATTTTCCCTTTTCAATTTCCATCAGTAATTTCAAAACAATTTCTCCATAACAAAAATTATGCTACGTACACTATACATAGTACATTACTACAGTATACAGTACATTCTGCATACTACAAAAGAGCGAGAAAGAGAAATTTCGGCAGCGATTGGGGAAGCTTTCGATCGTCGCGCGACAACGAGATTTTCGAGACCGCGCGCGTAATGGCGGAGGGCAAGAATTCATATTCAGACGTGGTCACCGGCCGAAGTATGTAAACAAGAGTCGACCAACGTGATCGCCATGGACAATCGATCGATCGATCGATCGATCGTTCGTTCGGGCCGGTCGATCTGCCCCCGAGGAGAAATCGCTTTCGCGGAACGATAAAATATAAGCGATGACTTGATCGCAAGATTAGCGCGACTCCCCGCGATGTCCCATCCCCTCCCCCCTCCACGTTCCTTCTCTTTCCCCGCCCGCTCGATTCTCCTTCTGGCAAGCTTCTGTTCGACGGCGATTTTACACGTTCGTTGACCCGCGATGCTCGTAAAAACTATAAAAATGATATTACGCGTCGTACCGAGTCGTCCGAGTAAGCGAACGACGTTCAATCGACCGCCGAGAAACACTTTCTACTCTTCGCGGAACCACCGTCGTCGCGCCGATTTATTTTTAAACTTATTTTCTTTAAGCTCTGTATTTGAACTTTGCTGTCGCGAAAGTGCACGGGTCGAAGTATTCTCGTAAATTCTGATGGCTTTTTTCCGGGCCTTTTTTCTTATCCCAGCGTGACGTTTCACAGCGTAATGGCGCGACGTATTATTAACCCCTTGCCGTACTTTGACTAGTCCGACTCGCGATGGAATTTATTAGGAATAAATTATTAAGTATGGATGTTATTCTGTTCTTTAAAATTGGAATAAAATTTTAATCGCTTGTTATTAATATCTAAGTATTCGAGTAAATTCAGGCACGGAATAAATGTTGATGTTCTCTTCCTTCAAAGAAATTACATCGATTGAAAAATTCCTGATCGCTGTAACTGTGAAGAAAATTGTACGGCAAGGGGTTAAAATGGTACTTTCGTAACGCCACCAGCGTTCTGGTCCCAACTGTTTCAGGTTCGAAACGCTTCTGGGTTTAGAAGCGGCTCGGCCACCGATATCCGACGCGCGCTCTCAATTTTCAAATATTCATCTCGTTAGTTAACGGAGGCCGGTTTTCGTCGGTCGTATAGGTGGAATCGTCGCCGGTAGAAAAATTATTGCGTCTGGGTGCCACCTATTTCTCTCCTTCCGGCAGTGGCCGGCGTCGCCGCAAAAAACAACGGACCCCACTCAGAAATCGGTCCCGGCAATAAAAAGGCGATCCATAAAAATATTTCGACTCTTTCTGTTTATTTGTTGCCGCGGTTCGATCCCCATAAAGGCCGATATTCGGCCGTGAACGGTTCTCCGAGCACGCCCTCGCTTCTCGGTTCCGCGCCGATGTTTAAAATCGTGCTCACGGGCCCGTAAAAGTCGAGCTTAAAAAGTCCCCCGGGATTGAGGACCGTCCGTTCGTGGAAAACTCGGGATGCACGGGGATAATCACGTTTGCGGAAAAAGCCACGGGGATTTGGGCAATTCCGAGGGCGGTCGGACCGCTTCCTTCCAGATAGAATGGGCCCACTTCAAACTTTTCACTCTATTTTCCCGCAGAGGATTATCCTTTGCTTCGATCTGCTGCGAATATGATTTTTCGGTCTATTTTTAATCGATTAGATTATTGTTGATTCTAGGTTATATCGAGTGATGGAATAATTCATCGAACTATTTTACGCGATAGTGTTAATAATTTAATAATAGTTATAAATAAATAATAAATTAACTACTTAAGTTAATTAATTTAACAGAGCGATCTCGCAATTACAACGAAATGAATTCACAATCTTCTCGCTTCGTTCCCTCGTTCAGCAATTTTCCAAAAATCGCATAAACTCGCGACTCTAGCTGCATCCGAATCTGCAGATCTCCGTATCGGTCCCCGCGCATTGAACCGTATCGTCTCGCCCAACGGCGGACCGAATAAAATTCGGTGAACACGTTCTCCCCCGTTTCGGAACAAAAGCCGGCGTGTTCTTCGGCGCGCCCTCGAATCGAAGAGCCGCCGCAATAAAATACCGATCGGACGAGGGGGTGGGTGAGTGTGTGCGCGCCAAGGAAAGGGAGGAGAGAGGGTTCGGTTCTGGTCCACATTGTTGAACCTAATTAATTAAGCAGGGTGCCGTGGCGGCGGCAGAATCGTAAACTTTAATAGCGAGCTTCGTGGAAAGAAAGGAGAGCCCCGGGGGTTTATTTACATCGCTTCCGTGGCTCACGCGGAACAGAAAAGAGGGGGGGGGGGGGGGGTGGGCGCGGTCATAAATGCCCGTTTATTACCGCGGTAATATTACCGTCCACTTAAGGGCCGCGCGTTTTATAGGTAATAACTCATTTGGGAATTAGGCTCTTTAACACAAAGCCCTCGGTTTTCGATAAGCATCTCTCCTTCTCCTTCCCGGGCCACGGTCTGCGGGGCCCCGCAGAAAATGAGAGACGGCATAATCGGGTTCCACGGCCCAGCCACCGATCCACGTCGCCGCCCTTCTTTGTCTCTCGTTTGCCGATTTATCATCGACGCGACACCGTTCGTTCCCCATTTTTCTTTGATACCGAAGAATTACCATTTTTCCGGGCCTCGTCGTCTTTTTCTTGTTTCCTGACCTGCCAAGTCTAATACGATGTTAAGGGTAGCAAAGTGAGGCATGATTTTAATACCAAATCTACCGAGCCCTTGAAGAAGGTAGCCGACATAGGTACATGTTGCTTTATAATGACGAAAAGACTGTATTCATTTAACCCTTTGTGGACAAGAGGCGACTCTCGGTCGCCACGGCGTTTCGCTTAGCAGTCCGAGTGGCGAGTGAGTGACAATCGGTGTTCATGTTACAATAATTTGTAATTTGTTTTTGGGAAAAAAATATATTTTAAGGAAGAACCTTCATAGCGTCGACAATTTATTGAACCTCAATCATCGACAAGGTAAAGAGCTCTAAACCACCATCCATCTATAAGTAAAATATAATAACAATTATTGAATAAAAATTTAACTGAATAAAAATATCTGACCGCGCTCTCTGCAGCACAATATTTCAACCATCGCCATTATTGGGAACATTAGATAATCATTCTCAATTAAAAAGAAGCGAACGTTCGTTGCCGCAGCGCGGTAATATTTTTCTTAATTTTTAATCGTTTCCCGAGCTGGATAACGGAAAAAGACGCGGCGGTGATTGAATCATGAAAGTAATTAAAATTAAAGTCAATATAGGATCTTTCATCGCCCGTTTCGTCGAAACCGAAAGCGATCAAATATTCCCGTGGCGCATCAGAGCGACTCGTCTCTCCAGATAGCGCGCGGAGAAAAAAAAGAATCGCGAACACAGGATGCACCGAATCATTAATATTTTATCGCTCGAAAGTGGCATGGAGGCGAAGAAGAAGACGAAGAAGAAACCCCCGGTCCTTTCTCTAAGGTGGAAAAAAGAAACGTCCACGAGTTCGCGAATATGTTGAGCGCAGAGAGGGGGTAGAGGGAGGTGGGGGGAGGGGGGTAACAGGGGGATTTTTATAGGAAGCTTTGTAACCAGCTAATTGCAACTCGGGTAACGCTCTCGGAACGGACCGTTCGTTGCTTTATCGTCCCCTTAATTCGCTCTCTTACACCTTTCTCCCTTTCCATTTTCGGCCCCGTGAGCCTATATAAAAGGGGGGCTAGGGGGAGGGGAGGGTGCACGCGAGGATCGCCGCCGTAATAAATATGGTGGCATTTCGGAAACCCTCTCCGCCATTTAATGAGACTCTTTAGCCCGTTATTAAATTATAAATTATGACAATCTTATCTCGAATTTAATGAACCGGACGTTTTACGCGGCCCGTTAATATCCGACGGGCGCGACACCTACGTTCGGGGCCCCTGCGAAACCAAACTGGTCCATAACCGTTCGCCGTCCCTTCGAAATGGAATCGCGCGCCCGGTAACCCGCCGGGCACCCGAAATTTTTAGCGTAACAACGACCGCGCGCGCGTGGATACCGGCGAACGACTTTTTTAATGGGGCCGATTTTAAGAACGGGATTCGCCCGGCTGCCGATTTTCTCGCTCTCGACCGATTCCTGTTGTTGGTTAACTGTTTTAAAATTTAGTCGATTATCAGATTTTTAATGTAACTGGGATTACGGCTCTTCTGCGTTACAAATATTATTATTTGCAGCGCAGAAGAATTACTATTCGATTTTTATTTTTCTATTTAATTATCGAGGGTTAGAAAAATATTTGACAGAGTTTGCGCAAATTTCTGATTCTGAAAATATATCATTCTTTTAATCTTCTAACTTAAAATTAGGATCCCAAGTTCCTTAACCCTTAGCAATAAAATGGAAATAAATCACGTGAAATTGAAACGCTATGAGTCGAAGTGCAAAGGATTAAAGTTGATAAACCTGCGAATATAAATATTTTGAGAACAGTGTTAGTAAGGAATTGAGGAGACCAAAAGAATTTCGAAAATTGAGGCACTAGACATAAAATAATATTGCAAAGCGGAGTCTAAAACCCTATAAAACCGCTTGGAGGGGATTTTGTTGCGTCACGTTCGGTCCACGGTCGCCAAAAATCCGGCGAGCGATTTCGGAAAAAAGGCAGAAGCGGCCGGTGGATGTTTTTTTAAAACACCTCATCAGCCGCGCGCGGCCGGAGAATTCCACGGCCGCCTTTAATAGTCGCGTTTCGTCCAGCAATTGCCATCTCGGCCGCCATAAAACACGATATTTGGTGGTTCCGATCGGCCGTTCTCCCGAAAACCGAGAGCGATATTGGCTCCTTGTTGCAAATATAACGACAACGGCACGGCCGCGCCGGGAAACCAACAAATCATCCTCGTAATGCCCGGAGCCGCAAATAGCCCCGGTCGGCCGCGGCCACGGTTTTTCGTTTTCCGAGTTCGGACCGCAACCTTTCCGGTGACTTTATTACCGGGCACCTGCTCCCCGAAACCTCTTCGCTCCGTTCGCGGGGACACCTTTCGCCCGCGTTTACCCACAGTCCAGCGTTCCGAGAGAGACCGATCCCGTGACAACGAACAATCGACGCGCGCCTCGGCTCCCTCGGGAAACGATATCGTCGCGCATCTCGAACGGCGCGCGATCAAGCTTTTCTGCCGGTTAAATATATCGGCGACCGTGCACAATTCCGGCTCGAGATTCGCCGGGAAGATAGAGTAATGAGGACGGGAAAGGTTCGAACGTGTTGCATAATTAAGTCGCAACCTTTCCGGAACCGTAATTACCGGATTGTGTAACCTGTTGCGTTCGTGCCACGGAAAAACCATCAAATTTATAGGCCGCATAATTTCACTCTTGTCGTTAATGCGCGCTTTATGGCACTGTGGGAATATTCCTGTTAACGAACACCGAATGTATAATAAATAATAAGAATAAAATTAAATAGAATAATAAAATGTGTAGTATATTATATCGAATTTGCTGGACGCTAACAGGCAATCTCTTAAAGCCATGTGGAAGATCAGGGCTAAATATATTTTTATATATATATTTGCATTTTCTTGGATATTTATCGCATCTTAATCTTGGATATTAATCGAGCCTGATAATTGGTGCGTTGCCGATTAATGTTCCAGACAATTTTTAGTACCGGCATCGAAGTTGGAAGTCACATATTGTTACTGTTTAGTGTCAGTTTATTTTTACGTGGACAAGTGACTCTGTTACATAAAAATTTTATATTTAATTTCCTTCGATCACCCATTTAATAATTTTTAATCGAAAAGCCAGCTGTAGCTATAGGAAAAAATAGCAGAAAATGCTGTGCACATATAAAATTCAAAAGTAAAAAAATGAAATAAATCTTGAAACACCATTTTATTTATCTAAATCTACTATATCGATCACTATGTCTAATATTCGCCTACTTCAACCCTATTTCGATTAAATCTAGGAAAAACGAGCAGCGAGCAATCAGCAAAAAGATGCAAATTTCAGCGCTAAGAAAAAATACCTAAACTGCTTAAAAATACATAAGATTCTAAAAAATACATAAAACTGGTGGATATTCTGCAACCATGATCGAGGCGTTCGAGAGGTCGCGTTCTTGTTCGCGGACTTTCCAGGAAGCCGTCGCGCCATCGGAAGGAACAAACACGCGGCGTTTTTTTTCGCCGGGAGAAGAATAGGCGACAGGATATGAAGGATCGACCAATCGCGAGGCCACGGTGAATGGAGTCTGTCGAAGCGTCGAAAGGGCCCCGAAACAGAGAGGGGAATAGGTCCCCGCGCCGGGCCCGGCCGGGCCCCGGAGGAGGACAGAGAAGAAGAGGAACAAATGAGTACGATGAGTTACAGCTCGGCGTAAATCTCGAGCTAATGGTCGCCTAAACGCGAAACCTGCTCGGGACCTCTCCTTCTCTCTCCTTCTCTCTCTTTCTCTCTCCCTCTCTTCTCGACCTGCCGAACCACCGTAGAGAAATTTAATAATCAAACTAATGGGCTCGCGGTGGCTTATTATAGTTACACAAGCGCTCCCCGATCGACCGCGAGGCTGATCCACGGGGGTTGCGATCGAGCTTGGTCCACTTATCGAGATTTATGGTCCTTCTCTTGGTCCACGTGGTCGCCCGTTCCTTGGCCCGCATGATTGCCATTTTTTTCATACGCATGGTTGCCGCCTCTTGGTCAACCTGCAGTACACTCTGTACATTCACTATTGTCATGGTACTCCTCTTTTTTACTCTATAGTCGAATAAGTAATGTCTAAATTATTAACTCAATTAATCAGTACATAGTGCTAGAATTATTCATTAATTTTAGCAACTTAATATATCTTGTTATTATCGCAAGATAATCGTCGACGATATCGAAATAAATTTTATTGAGGTATTTTTAAAATTATTGTGGGAATAAATTTGATAGAGGTATTATTAAAATTATCGTGGGAATAAACTTGATAAAGGTATTATTAAAATTATTGTGGGAATATATTATTTGCGATGTATAGAAGAATCCTTTCATTATAAAGTAAAGAATATTCTCTATAGCACAGATAACATTACACTTTCAATACAAAAGCAGAAAGGTTTATGTATAAATCCTGCACTCTTTGCAAAAACATATCAGATTTAAAAAACAGCACCTGGACGATTCTATTGCTTCCAAATAGAAAATCTTCTCTCCCAATCAAGATCATTCCTCTCAAGATCAGTGATAGAGTTCTACCGTCGAATACCTGCGCAACAAAATAGTTACAAAGACGTTACGGAAAAATGCGCTACGAGAAAAATTCGCGGGGGGTTTCGGGTACTAGTGAACTTCCTGAAGGTGAAAGACGCCCCCGCAGGTTGCGACTGGTGTTCGAAAAACTCCTCTCTCTCTCTCTCTCTCTCTCTCTCCTTCTCTCTCGCCCTCGCTTCACGATCCTTGTAAGATCCCGGGGACGAAGGACTCTCCGCCCGTGGACCCTCGAAGCGGGCAGTAAATCAGCCCGGCGAACGTTTACGGGGGTTTTTGGGGAATGTTGAACAAACAATTGACGGCTAATAAAGCCGCGTCGACGCCGCGGGGCGCCACGTGGGAAGAGATCGGATTATCCCGCGGCCGAAGGAGATCCGTATCGATGGAAACGTATCGGTGGAAATGGTCTGGTTCCATTCCGGCCCGGTTCCTACGGGCCAATAACAAACGGACTTTATCGGGCCAACGGGAACCGTGCCGGGAGAGGCATTCCGCCAGAGGTCTCGGTTCGCCGAACTGGACCATCGACGGATATAGAACCGTGTTTATTGGCCGCGTTAATGGGGCCTCGTCGCGCGACAATAAAAGATCGATCCGCGAAATAATTGGCCGGCCGAGCATATTCGGTCGCCTATCCGCCGAACAATGGCCTGCGCACGTTTTTTTTACGAACCTCTTACGACCGGTCACCTCGATTCTAATATTACGGTTAGCGGTTACGTGTTACAACGAGATTATTCCACGACAAATAATACCATGCGATACCGTCTATTAACGGCGAGCGAACAATAGCGATTTTCTAATTAGAAAAGCTCGGAACAGGTACGAGTTGGCTGCGAACGCAATTATCAAAGAAATGGTCGAAATCGTGGTGGATTGTATTGTTTAAATCTTGTTAAAAGATTGCAAAACTTTTGGAAAATATTTATTTTATCATCTGTGATATTAAAGAGAAATTAGGTAAATTTCTGTTCCTTCTTTCAACGATGATATAATCTCTTGCAATAATTTCTCCTAAATCGAAAGAAATAAAAATTCTGTAGCTTTATCGTAAAAAAGGTTAAAGACGAAAAAATTCTATAAGAAATCGTAGCGCAAGTTCTTACCCTCTTCTTTCATCTCCACCGTTCCATGTCTCGCTCAAATTAATATTAAACATATTCCGTCGGCGTCCGCAAAATTTAGAGAGATCAGAATTCGATGGACAGCGGGTGCAGTAATGTCGGCGTTCGTTTTTGCCAAATTGACTTCTTTCGGTGCCGGCGAGGAGCGATTCTTTCGCGCGGCCGGCCGAAAAACCCGTGGACCAGGAAGGCCGGGGAACTATTATGTCCGGCGGAGTACAAGTTTTTTTTTCAACGACGGAAGAACGATAATAATACGGGGAACGATGGTCGTAATCGTAACGAGGCGCGCCTTTAAAACGCGCTCGAAGCGCGAGAACGATCATTTGAATGATCGAGTGCTCTGGCTGCGAAAGGAGAGGCTTCATCGACGGCGCGGCAACAATTGCCGAAGAACCGGCGGAAGAACCGTGACATTTCCATTCGGGGATGGCGGCGCGCTTGCAAAAACGGATCGCCGCAGTGGCCGTCGCGGTCTCGGAATGAAGCCCTCCGCGAATTATGGCGCAAAGAAAGACACCCGGGCACGCCATTTTCGGCTAATACACGGCCATTCGATGGACGAAGACGCGCGACCGCTCCAGTATCTTCCCGCGGACAGAGCGTCGTTATCATGAATAATTGAATGAACGGCGAGAAACCGTTCCGAGAAACGATTCCCGATGATTTGATGTCCGGGAAACGGATTTACAAAGCGACGAACAGTTTCCGACCCTCTGCAAATTGCCGTTCGGAGATATGGTAGATCCATATAGAAATTTGTTCGAAATGGTGAGATAAAGCAGCTTTTATTCTTATAGTTAACACATCGCTGCTCTAATTCAATACTGAGATATATCTAAATAATGATGCTTGAAGAGAGAAGAATTTAAATTCTAATTTTAAGATATTAATTTACTATGGATAGCTGATTTTAGTAATAAATTAATTAATAAAGTCTAGGTGACATTCTTTAATCTGATATATACTTAATTATATGAAATAACCTGATTTTAGTAATAATTAATTAATAATGTCTAGGTGCCATTTGTAAATCTAATATATATTTAACTATATGACCATATAACTACATACTATATTATATTAAATATAACTAAATAAATATCAGAACGTTCTAATTTACAAGTTAATTGTTCGCAGTGCTCGGCAGAACGGTAAAAAGGGAAGGATCCGGGGCAGGTAGCCTCTAGAAAATGCGGGGGCCGATTAATCTGGTAACGGTGGCAATTTGGCCGGGCGAACGGCACCCCATAAATCCGTCGAAATTTCAGCACGGTGCCCATCGACCGTACAATGTTTCCCCGAAGCGCGGTGAACGGAGCAAAGAAAAATGAAAGAGATCGTCTCGGTACCCCCGCCCCCCCGAAAATTCCTGGCGACACCGAGCAGCAGTCGCCGGGGGGCAGAAATTGAGGGGGGTCGTATAAGCAAGTTTCATCGGGCCGCTTAAGTAACGTTCGCGCGGACGTTACTCAACGGTGCCCCCCATTAATTCAGCAATTTATACACTGGACGCGCCGGGGCTCTTGCGAAAGACGTCGTTTACGGTGATGACGCAAGATATCATTACGGGCGGTTTATCTGCTCTAAAATGACGCTGAAATTTCGCATGGGTCGCGCTGAGAGAGGCGATAGCCACCGAAGAGGAGCAAGAAGAAGATGATGAAGATGAAGACGAGGAAGAAGAAGAAGAAGAAGGAGGAGTAAGGGGACGAAGAAAGAGGTGGAGAACGGACGGAGAGGATGATGAAGAGGGGGTTGCCGGGAAAAAGAAGCGGAGCAGGGGAGAATTTTTACATGGCGGAGAACCCGGTCCCCGATGATTTGTAAGCACGTCCAGGGTTGTTTATGACGGCCTAGGCAATTGTTTAACTTAATTGCACGCTGTTACGTCGGCACAGTTAGTCTCCCCATATAATAGAACGCCTCGGAGGGGCGGCGGGGCGCTGGCGAGCTAAGCGGGAGCGAGGGGGGACGTTACAAGTCCGCGGGATAGAGTTATTACCTGTCCGAGACTTTTAGAGCTCCCCCCCTCCTTCGGCACGCCCTTCCAATGTAGCTGTTATTAGTAATGCGGACTATTAGGATTTTTCGTTGGCTTTTGCTCACCGGAATCGACCCGATCTCTCTCCTCTACGCGATTCTGATAAATGGTCCGTACCGCGTGCGATCGTGATCCTAGTTCCAGGCCGTGCTTCTGGTTTTTTCATCGGGCCGATATAATTTACTACGAAAATCTGGATCCGCTTAATTTACCGCGCATTACCCGTCCCATCGCGATCTAATACGCGATTGCATTTCGCACCGCTTCGTGCGCTCCTAGCGAGACGAATTCATCGCAAGGGAAAGGATTTTCTTGGAGTCCTATAGACCTTTTTATTTATTTCTGACATCATATATGCAGATCACAGATTTTATATATACAACAAAAATGGATATATTTAATTTTATATTTTAATTTAATTCTTGTCCGAAATTCTTCATCATAATTTCTCGAAGACGTCTCCGTTTCTTAAAAGATAAAACCTTGTTCCTTATTCAAAAATCATGAATGACCTAAGTACTAAATAATATTTTTAATACAGTCCGAGATGTGAAATTTTTGTTACAGCGCAGGAGTTAAACGAATTAGCCGGACTTCACGGGGTCTTCGGCAGCGGGAACGAAGAGGAGAGCGGATAAACGGTCTCTCTGTTCGCGTCCGAAGCGTTTTACACGCGGAACCCCATAAATCAGGTCGGCCCGGGGCATCGGCAGCGCGCGGAACACGAATTTAATAAAGTTCCCTCGGATCCTCGAAGTGCTGTTCCTGGCGAACGAGTACAAAAGGGGCCAGACGAGCCGTCCCCTTTATTGTAGAATTTTCTGCCCAATAAAGTACGCCGGGCGTGGAAGCGCGCGTAACTAATGGCGGAACGACGCGTTTGAGGATCGTTTCCAACCCCCCCTCTCGCGACTCCCCTACCCCTTGGACGAGAGCGACGCTCTCTCCTGCGACACGGATTTTTCTATGGACTTTATGACGTGGACATTCGGGTCCAGCCATTTAACGGGCTTCTCCTCTTCGTCTTCGCTCCTCTTTATCTGGCTGCGAAAGGACTGCCGTCCGACCGGATGCTGCGAAACATGCGCCGATTTTCCAGGACCGTGATTCATCCATTTTCCGAGCTTTCCTTTCGATTCCGCGGCCCTCGACGATTTGTCTTTGCTTCGGAGACGATTTATTGCTATTTGTAAATTTCTTAAGTAAAGTATAATTTTATTCATTTTTTATTTAATTGATATAGGCAAAGGTTATTTTTGGTAAAATTTCTAGGTTATGAGGGACTCGAATTGATTACTATAAAATCAAACGAAATGGAATATTTTTCTAAAATATTGTTTAGAATATATAAATATTGTATATTAAATATAAATATTCTAAAATTTGTTGGATCCCCTTAGCCGAGGAGTCTCATATATTCTTAAAAGATACTTGGGTGCTGTCACCGTGCGCCACCGGGAACCCATTTTCTGTCGCTGGGCCCCGAGGATCGGACATTTTCCAAATGAATTGGCCCGTCGTTGACGTCTCAATCGCGCGGCGAAAAATCATTGAGCCCGGCAAGGCGAGAGAGAGAGAGAGAGAGAGAGCCGAGAGAGGAAAAAAAGGCGGATATTAGATACTCGTGAAGAACCCATAGAAAATTTGCCAGCATTCAGCGTGGCTCTGCCGCAGGTGGGCCTCTCTTGCCGGTACCACGGTGTGCGAGGAGGCTCGGGGTCCGCAAGGAAGCAGAGGACGGAGAAAGAGATCGAGAGCTGCTCGAAACGAGACCGAGAAGTCAACCTGCGAAATTTCCACACGGCTCCGGGTCCCCCATTGTTCCCCCCTCCCCCTCCAAGTGTCCGGAAGGGGGGTTCCCTTCTTTGTGCCCCGGCGTCGAGTGTGGATTTCAGGGTGCCCATTGTCGGCCCTTAAGGACCTCTTTTACGAGGCCTGAAAGCCGGAGAAGGACTCGTGCTCCCGAGGGCCATTGTCCGAGTCAATCTTTGCCTCGTTAGGCGCTTATTTTCGCACTTATTTACACGCCCTCGACAAAAGGACAACGGGGCACCCTTCGGTCAGTCGCGAGCCGGAGCCGAAGCCGAAGCCGAAGCCGGCCGGCACTCACCTCCCTTTCTCACCCTCTTCGACTTTCCTCGCCTGGAAAACGACGGCGGGGCATGAAAGGGACAACGCCGCGCGAACAGCAAAGAGAACCATGATCTCGTTGAGCGATTCCGTTTCAAGAACGGTTCCACGAACACGCAGAATGGGGAAACCGATACTCGGCGACCATTCTATCCGACGGGATTCCGAGGAATTTGTTTCCTCCGCCCTACCGGATTCCTTTTTTCCGTACTGGCCGACAATGAATCGATCTTCGCCGGATCTCCTCAGAATTTGTTTTCCATTGTCCAACACTCATCCAGTTCTCCTCTTTTTTTTTCGACGGACATGAATTTATCGAGATCCACTCGTGGCTTAGCTGTCTGCGAAGCCGACATACTTTCATACTGTTGCACCATTTTACAAACATTGATTCAACTTATTACACAATTATCATAGTAATGCTTGTTACTTGTTTTTTTTTTAGATTGTAAAAGGCTTTATATTAAAATAATTTTTAGCTCCGATATTCGCAATTAATAGTTAAATATTCCCTTCCAAGCTGACAATCCTCGACTGCAAAGAAGGGGTAAGGACATCGCGAGACAGGGTTCCGAAAGGACGCCTAATTTCTCCGGCGACTGTCACGCCTCGCGCCTCTCGCAATCGGTTGGAAGGCAGGAGTCGCGGAGGACCGTGAAGCCGGGCACACCCCATGGGTTCAAGGGTGAAAACGGGCCAGCATTGTCTCGACGTTAAACCGGCACTAACTCTGATGAGATTCGTGCGCCAACGTCAGCAGGCACTCGACCTGTCTTCCCGGAACCAGCCGGGATGACTGATGGCGGAATTAGGTGGGGTCTTCAAACTTGCCGGGACATGAAGAAGCCTCGACTACGTGGAACGATGACACGCTAGCTTAGACGAATTCCTCCCCGGGGCAGACTATTAGCCACGGAGATCTGTATTCCTCGTTTCCTCGCTTTCGTTGCGCGAAATTTAATCTCGCCCCGGTCCTTTTAGCAGCCACGGGTGTTCTCTACGTTCTGACAAATGACGGTGTTCCAGCCATTTAAACGAACTCGATTTTATTTGTCTCAATTTTTATTTTTGCGAGAACCCGTTCTTTTTAGTTTCGAAATATCGAGAACCGGCGAGGTTGGATTTTATTTTTAAGAGAACGATTTCTGTAATTTCAATAATGCGTTGCCTTAAGAAAACGTCGAGATTGAAAATATGACTGATTTCAATTTTAATAGAAGTTGAATTTATATTCGCTTAAGAATTAAATTGCGTCGAGAAATACGTCCGAACTAAAGAGTGTGTTTTCAGAAAATTACTAATTTCGTGAAAATAATTTCAGTGCAATCACGAGTAATGTGTCTGCTTAAATGCACAGGTTCGACCATCTTCCCAAGACCATCTGCCGGCAAAATTGTCTTAAAATGATTACGTGTCATCAACGTCGCAACCACACCGAAATGAGCGCATGAATAAACTCGCCGGAGACTCGAGCGCAGGTATGCACGACTTTAAGGGTAGGCCGAGGGGTAGAATGCGGGATAAACTGTTGGTATCGCGTCGTGGCACCTCTTAACGGCACTACCGATCGGATTAACTCCCTTTAAATCAATATTCTAATTACGATGGCCGGCCACCTGGAGCAACGAGTTCACCGAAAAAACGAGACTCTTAAAAACCGTCCCCGCGGCCAGTCGCGCGAAACGTGTATCGGTGGAACGCGGGGCATTTGAATAACGGCCGAAAAACGTCCCGGGAACGAGGCACCGGAGGGACGTTTACGTCGTCCTCGGGTTCGAGCCCCGATGAAAAGATATTACCGCGCGAGTGGAAGGGGGTAGAACGAGCTGCGAAAGTGGAAGAGAGACGACGGAAGGAGATCTTCGAGTCGATTTTCTCGTTTTATCGGTCGCGACTCGGTGCCTATCGGCGTGAAATACGACCGCGATCGATTAAGATCTTTTTATAATCCGGCGTATTGACAAAAAGGGAACACGGAAACCGTGCGGTCGATTTATCTGCGGGGCCCACGGTCCCCGCGGGATATTATTTCCACGGGGACGCATCTGCCCGTGTCGGCGGGGCCGGGTTGGAACCGGCGTGTCGTGTGCCACCCGTCTCCTCGAGAAATCGAGGCCCCGAATCGCGAGTCGAGAGAGAGAGAGAGGGAGAGAGTGTCGAGACACCTACCGTAGACTCGTTAAAGGGTAGCTCTCGATCCCGTTCCTCCTAATTAAACGCCCCTCCGCGTTCCCGGGTTCTAACCGTAATCGACTTTTAATTGAGGCGTCCCGATTGATGAATCGAGCTAACGGCCCGCTCGCCCCGGAATCCTCGATGCCCGGCCGTTTAATTAGAGCCGAGGGTAATTAGACAGTTTCTGATGATTCTCCGCGGTGCCGAGGCACACCGTGGTCACGCGATCCCCGCGATACGCCGAGTCATCTTCCTCCGGATTCCTACGGACGAGGAAATCGTTCCGACGAGATCTAAGAAGATGTATACAACGAGCATTACTTGAACCGAGGCCTTGGAAGCTGATCATCACAAGTGCTATCACTTTTTAGAATTCCAGGAATTATAGCCAAGATATTTAATTGATCGAGCAGTATTTCATTCGCGACTTATAGTCGTTGACAATAGTCTATGCATTCGGAGTTATTTAGCCGTTTATGCTAGACAGTATTAACCCTCTTAGTACTTATTAATCCTCTTAGTAAAAGAGTCTGCATCTGAGCGAAATGTTTCCAACTCGTTTGGCGAAGTTTCATAAAGTTTCAGAAAGAAATTGCAAAAATTTTGAAAAGCCTGATAAGTAAAAGATTAAGAAAAGAAAGAGAAGAAATAAGAAATGAAATTGTCGTTCAATAAACATATTAAGAAAACTTTCTTTTCAACAATATCCAACAATGATATATCGTTGTCCGGTACTAACAGGGTTAAGAGAGTTTCAAAATCTTCTCACCCACATTCTCCGTAATTTATTAAAATTATTCGATAAAGAAATACCTATTTACCTAACCTCTTTTCTTTAAAATTATCTTCCTCAAACTTAACGCTAAAATACCAAAAGTAAGGCAAACAATTCTCCCAATTATCCCCGGGATTTCACTCTTACGAATGGCCGAGCATCGTCGAGTTTCTCGCAATAACGCGAGCCGTAAATCGCGGAGATCGTCGCTGGATCGCGCATCCGACCCCGAAATCCTATGCTCTCACCTCGGCGCGTAGGCTTTCGGCAACTGATTTATTAATTACCGCGGAGTTAATTAGTCAGAACGGTGACCCAGATGCGGGAGAGCAACGGAAGGGTAAAAGGATGGGACTGGCCGCGGCCGAGTTCGCAACGGTGGTGGATCTCGAGTTGGACCAGTTCGAGAAATGAAGAGAGAAAGAGACAGAGAGAGACAGAGAGAGAGAGAGAGAGAGAGAGAGAGAGGGAGAGACTGCTCACTGCCGGGTCGGAGCGAACGTGCTAATATACGTACGGACCATAAACAATCATCATAAATATTTCGGTCGACACATTAGCCGGATCGTCTGCCAACACTGGGGCCCACCTTTCGCAATCCCTTCGTCCTTAATCACACGCGGAGAAAAGGGAACAGAGCGAGAAGGAGGCAGCGGGGCCCGCCGCCGCGCCGCGCCGCGCCGGCTCCCGTGGCATCCTCACCGACCGATCCTTTTTCTTCTAATTAAGATAATAATAATGGCTCATTAATTTCGCCGCCCCTGCAACGACCACCGCGGCCCCCCTCCCCGCCTCCCCTCCTACTTATACGCTTTATCTTTGCTCTCCGGCTGATTGTTTATTCCTCCCGCCGCGCCGCGCCGACTGTTTCTCCTTCTTTTATTATCCCCGCGATACTTTCTTCCCTGCCGGGTGATAATTTGATTCATGACGCGAGGACTTTGCCCGCTACGCCGAGGAATCGTCCTCTCCGAGCGTGAATATTAAATATCCACGTTGGACGGCGGACCTCCGGTGTTCGGCGAAATCGGTCGCTTCCTGGTCTGCCGCTAATTGCAGTAAAACGAACAAGACGACCGGGGGGCGACTTCGAACAAGCGATGATAGTCAATGATTGAAATTGCGGCAATTATAGTTGCTACGAATTGGTTTCAAAAATATCGAAATGAGCAGCGTTAATAATTGTGTTATTCCAATATAGCGCGATGTTAATAATTTTCTAATGGCAGGGGCGTACAATATAATTTCAGAGAATACTACAGTATATTACAGAGAATTTTACATTATATTATTTATTATCGATAAAAGGAGGAACTACCCCAAACCAGTTCGAATAACTTTGCATCCTATTAGTTTCTTTAAAACAGCTGATACCATAAAAATTCTTCGACAGATACCCTAACAGAGCAATGGAAATAACGTAGTTTAAATAAATTCGCCGTTGCCATTATTATAAAGCAATATGTATCGACTGTGTTTCTGGTTCGGTAGTTTTAGCGTTAGACGACAATTTCGCGTTTGTTGTCCGATCGATCCGGCGATGGGAGCTGCGCCAATTGCGACCGGGTTTTCCCCAGAAACGAGTAGGCGAAAACTGGCCGTTGGACAAACAAATGAATAAATATGGCGGCGGCGCGAGGGACATATTCCTGGGCAGCGGAATTGATAGGAGAAATCAATTTCGCCTGGCGCAGGTATTTCGACCCGTTATTTACAATAGAAAGCAATTTCACGGGCTGGCCAGAGGGCACGCGGCAATGAAGGCAGCCAGAACTAACAAGGTAACCTAACCCCAGGGACCCCGGCGCGGAGACTGAGACGGCGACCGAGACCGAGACCGAGACGGAGACGGAAACCGCAACGGGGACCGCGCGAGGTGGAAGCCAAGGGGAGAGAACCGAAATGGCCGACGCATAACTCGCATCCATTTCAATATCATTAGCGCCTTCTTCTCTCCACCTCTCTTTCGACCCTTCCCTCCTCATTTTTCTTCGCTCGGTATTAATATAGAACTGTATATATTACGTCTATATAAATACAGAACTGCAAATTCGTTAACTGCTCGCGCGCTGTTGTCGTTTTCGTGCCGCTTTCGGGCGCCCTTTCTTTTGTTCCCCTTTCTATAGTTCACATTTATATTAACATTATTATTATTCTATTAATTGTATTCTATTATTTGCGCTGTGAGATTTAATCCTTTATTTCTCATAACCTGAAGACTGCGAATTTTATGCATATATGAAAAAAATGAATGTCTAATATCAATTTAAAAAGACACAACTGCGATTCATAGCATTTTTATCAAATCAGCACCGAACTAAAGATGCCATACTAACCCTTGCTGGAAAGATGGCACAGAGAAAAATATACACCCAATTCCCATCAAACAAACCTTGCCGACGCCCTCACAGAATTAAGATAAACGTGTTTCCCTCATTAGCAGAAATTATTCTTTCCTATCAGTCCCCAATTTCCATGAAACGAGGGACTCGAGCCTGGCCGATCCTAATCATGCAACACCTCCAAATCTCCATCACTGTCTCACTCCCCCATGATGTCCATTTAGCCCCCCTCCACTTTATTTCCATCTCAGACTTTTCACTACTATAAAATTCTGATATAAGCGAAGTGGGAGAAAGGGAAACGCCGAAATTCGCGAGAAAGTCTTGCCCGCGTCGCCGGGATCGATAGCCACCGCGGCTCGAAGGGCTCGACGGAGGCCTATCCGTAAGAAAAAAAGGAAGCAGTCGGATTCCTGCGCGTGCAGTTTCACCTCGTGTACATCGCCGGTACGTAGAGCGGAGAAGCGGGAGAGGGGAAGGAGGGAGCAGGCTGGAAAGGTGGAGAAAAAGCGAGTACGACGGCCGCGTGTACACGCGAGAGGATACGCGCGCGTTATGAATGCGCGCGGCTACGGGCGGAGGTGCATAATTCAAAAGTTCGTAGCTCATTAAAGTAGCGACCGGAGGATATCCTTTCCAGGAGGCAACGAGCAGAAGGATTAAAGCCTGGAGGCAGGCGCGCACGGCCACCGGTCAAATTTGTAGCCACTAAAACCGCCGGTTTTATGGCACGAAATTTACAGCGTTTTCACGGTAAAGTAACAAAGTAAGCCCTCCGACGAGACCCCGGGCAGCCGTTGGGCCCGCCGGCACCGGGGACCGACGATTTGATTTAGCGATCTTTTATTATCCGCGATATTGATCGCGGCGGGCCGGCCTGACGGCTCTTCGTTACCGGCCCGGCGACCATTGTCCATTTTGCTTTATTGCGAACGACCGCGACAACGTCGCGCGCACCGTCGCGTCGCCGTGATATTGCGAGCCGTCAACCGCGGTGCTTCGGCGAGAAGATCCTGGGTCCTCGGTGACCCTATCTGCCGTCTGCTGGCGATTACGAGCCTCGACGAACTCGAAAGTAATCTCTCCGGAAGTCGCGAATTCGTGAGCTTAACTGTGGATTTTAAATGGCAAATCTACTCAAATAATTATTTCGACGCTCCGTTGACTCAAATTCATTTTTGACTTGTACTTTTTGTGTATCAATAGCCCCTAAGTCTTGCTAAGCGGTCAATTTTGACGCAGAGTACTTAAAACTAGTTACCTAATTTTCGGCAATTACATTAATAAATTGCTCTTATATTGGGAACAATACACAGTCAACTACCGATTATTTAACAGTATTATTGAACAGTATATTATATTATAACAATAGACCGAATTGGATTTTTATTTAAACTTCTTTTATTTCATAAAAATCCTGAACAGTTCTTGCTCATTACTATGAGCTAGAACTTGATAAGAAGTTTCCCGTTCCGATTCCATGAGTAAATACAAATATGAGGTACATCATACAACCCTGCATCGCGAATTCGTATGCACATAAGTAATCTCGTCGTCGTTGCACGCGTAGAAGAGCACATTGGTTTCTTGCAATCTCTCCTTGCCTGACATGTTACTCGAACGCCATCTTGGACATCATCGTCTCCACTACTCCATGAATAAAGTATAAACTATGTTTCCGTCGGCTGCTGTCTTGAATTCGTTTCTGTATAAGGGAGAGAAGCCTAATTTGGACACGGTGTGACTCGAGGAAGCAAGATACAGGCGGTATTATGGTTGGATACTTTTGTTAAAGACTAAAGACTTTGGTGTAAATTGTCTTAGTGGTATAATAATGTATATGTAGATTGCAGATTAGTTTTAATATAGAGTTGAGAGTCCAAAATTGCTTTCCTTCTGGAGGACGATGGAGATTGTTCTAAAATCAGAGCAAAAGAAAGCCGCGTTCTTCGGCTCGCTTTCTGAAGCGGCCATGTTGTATATTACCGGCGCACTTCATTATCGCCAATGATTAAACCGATTCGATGGCCTCGCAGGCACGGGGCCCCATTACCCGGTTAATTCGCGGGTACCGAGGGCACGGCACGCCGCGGGAAAGGGCGAGATTTCACGGCGGAATCGCGGCCGCGAATAATTCTCGTCATTATAAGGCCATTAGCCCTCGCCCGCCGCCATCTTGGCCCCCGGAGGCCGGATCGGGCAGGCTCGCGGCCGTGATTTATGCAAACCCCCCCCGCGGAATTGCCGTACGAAATATTACGACGCGAGCGTCGAAAAGCACGAACGATTAAACGGTGATCATTACTCCATCCCGGCGCGGCGCTCGTCTCAATTTCGCGAAAATATCCTTTTAAACAGTGTAATCGCTCGGTTCCAGCAATTTCAGCGCGGTGCCGCGACGCGCCGGCCAACCGCCGCGGCACCGGCGCGTTTCTTACGGCGAAATTGATTCGATTACCGGTTCGTGGAAACGGAGAAATTCATTTCGCAATTCGCGCGCGAGCGCGAGCGCGCACGTACCCCAGCGCCCTCCGGTGATCATTTAAATTCGATTGCGACCGAGCCGCGGGGTAATTAGGCCGCGGCGAATTCCGTAAAATCGATCGATGTTTACGCAATTACCGGCGGCCCTCGAGTTCGGTCGATCGCGGCCAGTCCTCCACCACCACCGTCCTCCTCCTCCTCCTCTTCATCGTCGTCCTGCATCGCGTCGCGTGATAATTGATTTCGTGCACCTGTTGGAGTCGACCGCTTCTCCTGGGAGGTGTTGAAACGCTGTCTAATTGGTGACCATCGTGTCGATACAAGCCGAACACTTTTTCTTCGTCTCGCGATGCGGGATGAACGAAAATTGCGGGAACTTTCGGTCGCAGAAAGTACCGGTTTCTCGGACTAATTTATCTCCACCTTCTACGTTTGATTACTATTTCTGAATTTTAAGGAGCGTAAATTAGATACAAATGCACCTCTTATTTTAATAATCACAGGAAATTGAGGATTTGTTTTATTAATCTTCTGTTAAGCATTTGCTCTATTAATCTTCGGTATAAGTTCATAAAATCTACGGTCTAGTTTTCACCATGTTATTTGTCCTCGATGGGGCTAGATATTCTCGCGAAGAAAGAGCTTGATAGGATAAAAAATTGTAGATGATCGGGCCCGAAGGAGGCAGCGAAATAAACGCGAGAGCAGCGTCGATCGCGCGCCTCGAGGCGGCGAACGCCGGCTAATCTCGCAAGTCGGCGGTCGGCCGGCGAGCAAATTCCATCGAGTTGACCGGGAACCGTCCCAGGGATCCAGGGTCCCCCGGTAGCCGGGGCGGTAGCCCCCCCTCCCGAAATTTCAATCTCTGCCGGAGCCGCTTAAACGGCACTAACACCGAAATAATCGGCAATATTTAACGGCATTTAATTTCCCCCGGAGCTACCCGTGACAACGTAATAATCCGCGGTGACCGGAGCACCGAGCGTGCTGCGCGACAGAGTGTCGAGAAGCTGTGGAGCGAGGTGGGAACGGGGGGTAGGGGGAGGTGGGCTCGAGGAAGGGCCCGAGCGGGGCCCGGGGACGCGAGGAACGCTCGTTCCACGGGACCGTAAAATTTCCTCGGTTCGTCCCCGCTGCGGTTCGCTCGAAATCCCCGTGGCGCGACCATTCGTCATGCTTAAGTATACTAATGCAAGCATAACGTATTAATAAACCGGCCGGGGCACGGCGCGGCGTGGCGCGGCGCGGCGGCGGCGGCGGCGGCGTCATAAATTCCACGAGGCGCGGGGCCCGCGCCGGACAGGGGCCGCGTATGTGCGCGCATATATCCACATACTTATGCTAATGATAGCCGAAAAGAGAAAGGTGTAAGCCCTTTTTCCCACCTGCTGCCCCCCTACGGTGTCCGGGATACGCTTCGAAAGCTCCGTGACCACCCCCTTGAACCCCCATGGACCGGACCGGACGCCCCCCATCGGCGCACCGCGCCGCCCTTCTTCTTGCTCCCTTTTTTCCGCGCGACCGGGGCCCGCTCGACGTCGCGAAACAGGCTTTTTACCTTTCGACACGATCGTGATCTGTTTCGATGCCTTAATTACCCCGGGCCCTCGACCTGCCCTCGCCCCGGCTGTCCTCACCCTTCTCCCGGTCCGCCGCGGCCTCCGCTAATGAACCGATAGATCGCGTCCTGCGCCTCTTTCACCCAGGCAACCGGGACTTTCTTCCTTCGCGTGACCGATCCTATCTTCGCTCGCCTGTTCCCCTGGATTTCTCCAAAAAATTTACGGAAGGCCGACGACGACGGATCGGTGAACGTTTACCTGCCGCGGGACACCACCCTCCCTTGTCTCTCTACGATTTTCTGATACCTGGCTGGCTGGTGGTTCTATTCTAGTAGAGCTCGTCGCGATCCTTGTTTACGAACACGGTCCCTTTAGAGTCCAAGGAATTTCGAAGGGTTTTATCTATCTTGGAAAATAACTGCGAATGAATTAATTGCCTCTATGGTGGGAGGGTCTATGTCCATAAAATAGACTTAAGTTTCGATTCATTGTGAAGCAGCATTTATTATTGAAAGAAGTTCCGATGACGGATTTGATGGATTTTTCAATGCAAAATTAAATCAGGTACACAACTGTTCATTTCGGTGACCCATCTTGTGGATTCTCAAAATAAGAAACTATATCCTTAGGTTCTGTGATTTCGAAATGGATATTTAGTATCACTGGAAAGAAGAAAAGTATACGATTTTAACCCAAAATCTATCACCTAGTAAAAGTGTCTAGTGTACTTCTTAAAAGGAGATTCAACTTATTTGAATCGTTTCTGGTGAAACTGTCTTCCGAATTTTTGTAATCACCAGTTACAGATAAATTAAAATTAAAAGCGTGTTAAAAATCGCCAGAACATTCCGAGATTATCGCGATCTTCGTCGAATCGGACCTCGCGCTCCGAAAGTGAACGATTTCGCGAGAGCCGTGGATGACGTACGGCCGATTTTCAGCCGACAAGTGGCAGCCGAACGAAATTCTCCGAAAGTGAGCAGCTCGCGCTGCCGCTTACGTGTACACCGTCGTCCGAACCGTGGCGATTTTTTTAATTACCGTGGCCCTGTACACAGTTGTCATTATGAATGGTGGGCTCGCGAAATCGATGGTACAGTACTGCGGAGGCACACCACGGGCAGTACAGAAGTGATAATTTCGTGATTGAATATATCGAAGGGGCCCCATGCTGGGTCGAACTCGTCCGAGGCGTCCGGGGCCCCGTAAGCCGGTATGGGTTACCACGTATAATCGAGAGGAGAGACCGGAGCCGGTGGTGGTAAAGCATACATACATTATAACACCATTAAAATACCCCGAGCGAAACACCCTGCGACTTGAACCCCTATTTTACGTCCCGGTATCGTACCGACGTGCTTGCACGTCGTTAATGGTTTCTCCGCTTTCTACCTTCTTGCCTTTCTTTCTTTCCATTCCGTTCGTTTCCCGCCCATCCCCCCGTCCCCCCTCCCCTTCGCCGCCTTCTTTTTCGACCGATGCCCCTTTTTCCCGAACGGACGCGCTCGCCGCTCGAATCCGGGGCATCGGGGTACCCGTAGGTAAATCGTTATACGTGTAATTTATCGCGCCGTCCGTATTTGGCGATCGCCTTTGCCACCTTTCTCATCGACTTAGATCGCGGTGATCTTCGCGAAATTCATTGCTCGCGGCGAAGGGCGCGTTTTTATGATTCTATGGTTGCGAGGAAGGACAGAGCATTATTGCATATTTTTACTTCCCAGATGCCATCGTTCAATGTTCTGATAATTAATGCTTGATAGTAATAGTAATGCGTCCAATTGCATAATTTTTGGGAGCTTGAATTTTTTCCTTTATTAGAACAAGATATCTCACTAATGGATTATTTCACGTTAATTTCAGAATTATGATAATTAAATATGAATTCTAATATTTATACCGAATGTACGTATTATTAATTCTTTGACAGAAAATAATTGATACGTGTACGTTTTCGTCTAATAATTTTAGTAAATTGAAAATAAAGCAACAATATCCTCTTCAGACATTTCCATGGCTTTATTATACGACTTACCCCGTAACTCATTCGTCGTGAGCGTGATAAAATCCTCGCTTTCACTCGTAATTCAATGGTTAACGGTGTTTGTCGATTAGAGAAAGTATATGATAGTAAAATAGCCATTGATCGTTCGAATAACAACAGCGTTGGCAAGATGGTGGGCGATCGTCCACCGGAATCGCAGCCGAATTATGCCAATTAAATCATATTTGAATTAAATTACATAATTGATATCATCGTATTCAACGACGTTGTAAATCGATTACATAATTCAGACTTTCCAGTTAATTTGATTATTATTATTTTAATAGCGACTGTAATTGAAACGCACTGTGATTTATATATTCACTCAGTTTGTCACTAAAGTAATTTAATTACATTGCATCCCATTCTAGGTTGCAATTATTGCAATTACAAGATCGAAATGAACCTCGTCATCTTTGCAAGGCAACGCTGAACACTTTTACACAGCTCATCTTACTAAACCGATAAAAATGACGACGGATAATCGTTCTCGATTATCGGTAACACAGGCGTTCTATTAGGTTGGAAACTATGAAACGGGCGTTGCAGCTGTACAAAGCCTAAACCAAAACGCCCGTTTCATAGTTTCCAAACTTTATCAATAAATGTTCCTCCCGGTTTACATGGAATACCCTGGGGTATTACAATATCTCCGCTATTTCGCGGGCGCTAAGTTAAAACATAAATAAATAAATCAAAAATTATATTAGATACTCGAACGCGCCGACTCGTCATCGAAACGATCCGAGGCGCATAGAGTCGTAGGATCGAAATCTTAGCGCGTGGCCGCAGCCCGGTTCGAGGTTCGCCGGTCTCGCCGAGGCGTCATTAGAATCCTCTTAGAACACAATCTCCGGCGCGGTATCGCCCGCTGCGTGGATTCTCTCATATCGTGTACGAGGTGATAAGTATCGCCGCGATACATCACCTAAACAAACAGCTTATGCCCGAGCGTAGGGGCCGACGGTGTTCTCCTGGACACGGGCAAACGGGTCGGAGTGAGAGAGACGCGGAACTGGCCAGGTGAAAATAGGGAGGGGGAGACGACAGAGAGCCGAGAGGAGAACCGCGTGAAAGAGGGGGGGCCCGGGGACGAAGGGGACTCGGGCTCTCGTAGCCTGGCATTTGTTCGGTTGTGGCAAGAGAGACATCCATCGTTGCCGCAGGGGGTCCATGAAGTAATTGTCTGCCAGACATCGTCCAATCCGGGACCAGCTCGACTCTAGATTAACGTCGAACCAAATTCTGACCAGTGGCTCTCATTAGGACGTCCCCTGTCCCTCTATTTATGCTCGCGACGCCGATTAACCGATTTTGATTCGACGAGTATTTCCTCGAGAAATACTATCGAAAATTATTTTATTCACTTTATCGAAGCAATGATAGTTCTCAATAAAACAATGCCTTTATTTTGTGCGATTTCACAAGAAATTGTCAGAGTAAAAAATTTATAAATGAAATTATCTAGAGAAAATTGCGTTGGCTCGAATGGCAATTTTCGAGGTCTGTTATGCAAATGAAATCGTACGCTTAACGACTAACCAGCGAATCTTTGATACCCACGAAGAAGCACGGAGATTCTATGGACATTGGTAGGTAGCAGGAATCGAACCGCGTTTCCACCTGCGCCGTGGACAACCGCGCGCACCACCGAAAAATCTCGGTGGCTCTCGTTCAACGAGACCGCGAGCGTATTTTATCCGTTGTTTATCGCGTCGCGGACAAGGCGAGTTTTTACGAGGTTCCCAGAAACGAGCGCCGGCCCAGCAAATTACGATCGCAATGAAATTTAGCGGCGTGTTTCCCCCTTGAACGGGCCGCGGCGGCGGCGCAAAAACGATCTCGTCGAAAATTTACATACTTAAGCCTACACCCCCCAGGTGTCCATTAACGTCTTCTTAATCACGCGAGCCCTTAACTCGCGCGAGCTGAGGTACTCGGCGCCCGGACACGGCCGATAAATTCCTAATTAACAATAACGATCTCATTAACCGTAATTATATGCCCCGGTCACCGGGCCCTTGTCGTCCCTGAATGAACCCGGCGCCCGAAATCGAGTCGCTTTTCTCTCGCGCATGCCCGGCAATCTTTCGAGAAAATATGACGGCAGCGGTTCTCATTTCGAAGAACCCCGTAGCCCATGGTGTTCCGGCGGTTGCGGCGCGTTCGCCCGGTCGGCGGTTAAATCGTTTGAAAAATTAGCTAATAATCTCGTTCTAGAACGAGGACTCCGGCTACCGACGCGCCGGGCAAATCGACCGGCGTGGAGTCGAAACGCTCGTAAACTAGCGGAGAACGAAAGGGAAAGGTGTGGGGGGACGGTGTCGCAAACGGCCCCTTAAATTCACGAATAATCCGCGGGACGGCCCGGGACCAACAAATAATTCGAACACGCGAAATTATGGCCGGGGGACCGGCTAGCGCGCTCGCTAACTGGGGAGACCCTAAAATTTCGGTTTCTAATGGGATCTCATGCCACTTCGCGCCTGAAACAAACCTTAAAACATTATTTACGCCGAATAGCATGCATTTCTAATAGCGGAATAATTATTTATAATTATGCGTTTAACACTGCTTTTAACATTGCATTTAATACTGAAAGCGACAGACACTGTACAGAATTTATTTAAACTCCTCGGAATTTTTAAATCACAACTCGTTGAAACAATCTTCCAATCGCCTCGGCACCTAACACTTGAAACAACTCACGTCGCGAATTAAAACGACTCGTATTACGAATTGCGACGACTCGCGTTATAATTTAAAACGACTCGCGTCACGAATTGAAACGAATCATGATATTCGGTGAAAGTATACACGTGGCCGGCAGCTGTTTTTTTCGGCGACGGGTCCCCGCGGCTGAGAACCGATGAGAGGAGCCGAGCGGCGCAGGCGAGGCGATTTAATGCGGACAAATAATATTGTAAGGTCCTGCTAACACCGCGGAATATTACCATAAGACATGCGTCCGGGGCTCGGCCAATCTTCGGCGTTGCAAGAGGGGGCGGGCAAAGCGACGATATGTTTATGCGTTTGAATATTCGCGCGTGTGCGCGACCCGCGCCGCCGGGCATCGGTGCTCACGGGGTTTATGGGGCTGCACGTGCGCCCGATGACCTCGGCGCTTTCGGTTTCTTTATGGAAATCCTAATCCCCGTCGGACCATTTTTTTCGTGGTGCAGACGTTAAGCGAACACGTTGGTTAATCGTGTCAAATTTAATTGACGACAACAGAGTGTTGCGAATTCGAAGGCTTTAAGATCGCGTGACAAGAGGAATGTGTACTCGATGTAAGAAGGAATGTATGGTCAATGTAAGAGGGAATGTATATTCAATGTTAGAGGAATGTATATTGAAAATGAAAGGAATGTATATTCAAAGTAAAAGAAATGTGTATTCAAAGTAAAAGAAATGTGTATCAAATGTTAGAAGAATATAAATTCAATGTAAAGGAAATGTAAATTCAATATAAGAGGAATGTGCATTCAATGTAAGAGGGAATATATATTGAAAATAAAAGGAATGTATATTCAATGTAAGAGGGAATGTATATTCAAAGTAAATGAAATGTAAATTCAATATAAGACGAATGTAAATTACATGAATACTTTGTGTACCACTGACAAATGAAACTTATTGAAACAATATTCCACACAGTTCGCACAATCTAAAATCTGTCACAAGAATAACCTAACATAACCTAAACATTCCTATAACTTCATTTTATTCGCAGCTGTCAAAAAATCATCCAGCAAAGCTCCATTATTATTACAAAGACAGGCGAATATTTTTCAATGAAAAAATATCGCAAGCTCTCGAGAATCGACTGTTCACCTGTGCCAATAATTTGCTGGTCCAACAAGAACTGTCGCCGATGAAAAGGCAAGAGAGAGAGGCGACGCCAGAAAGAGAGCAACAAGTCAATTAAGAAGCTTTCGAGCGTACGTTGCCCTAATCACTGGCGCGTAAGGGAGGAGTGGGGAGTGGGGGACAAGGGCCCGGCTAAATTACGAGCAGCCAATTATATTGCGTTTAAAATTAATTACTAGATCGACCGAAGATAAATCGATGCTCCGACGATGACGCGGTGACGAGGGCCTCCGGTTCCTCCGGAGGAGAAGATCGGTGCTCGTCTCCATCCCCCATCCTCCCATCTCCCTCCCTCCCTCTCCTCGCGTTTATCTTTTCGTAACTATCGGTTCGATCTTTCTCCCGGCCTGGCAATTATTGCGTCGTCAAATTAATCATGACTGCGCGGGACAATCGTTTGACGTCTGTATTTGTCGACGGCGCGCACCGTCCGAGAAAGCTGCCACGCTGAATCTCGAACAATGGAGCCCGCGAACGACACCGGCCCGGCTCGTTCACCGCTGAATCGAATTCTCTTCTCGGCGTTTCTCGCGTATGCCGGTCTTTAACGTGTTCAATGGTTTCAGTGACGTTTTGAACATCTTCTGGATCGTAAGTGAGAATTATGCTGGTCTTTGATTGTTACTGAAGACTGTAAATCTATTTAGGATTCTTGAATTATTCGATCACATTTCAGTGTCTGATTTTCTGTAGTTTTATGCTGATAAATTCTATATCTTTATATGATCGAAGATTAGATATGTTAGACAAGATATTCTGTACAACATTGCCTAAATAATAGAAGGAATTTAATAGGACGCAGTGAGCATTTTCGCGGACACGGTATAATTTTAATTTCCCATTTCTGAAATGAATCTCGTGTCATTGAAGACAGTAGAAAAATTAAAAAAATTTTTGGAACATATTATTGTTGAATAAAATTATCGTTCTAAAACTATAAATGCGTAGGGTAGTGGAAGCGTAGCAGTGGCCCCATCGGAAATCGTGGTGGGTACGAACGACAGGCACCAACCCTATCGAGATATTAAAAACTGATTAATCACGGAAAACGGACCCCGTCCCCGGCCGATAACGATTCCTCCGTTATTGTAGCACCCTTATTACCACCCCTCGCGTCTTATCTGCCTCCTGTGACCGTTCGTACGGCAGCTCGCTATTAAAACGCGTCGCTATCTAATCGGTCCTGTATGTTTTTAAAGAGCAGCCCTATCGGAAGTCGATCGAACGGCCGAACTGGCGATCGTACGCGTTCGATCGGCCCCGGCGCACGCTTCCGGTCGCAACCGGGAATTACGGGGGGAATTATCGGGCTGGCAATAATCCGTGGATGGTTTCGCATTGGATCGGCGGGAGCAGCCGTTCGTGGCCGGTCCCGCTGCTGTTATCGGGCTCCGGGTAGAAGGTGGCTATAATAAGACTCCATTAAAACGATTTGACGCGGGAACAATGCGGCCATTCGTATTCAGCCGCATGCGCGATCTCCTCACCAGCTGCATGACCGCCATGTGAAGCCGATCGTGAATCGGGTTTACTGCCGGTGAACAGTTACCCGCCGGATCGCACGTGTACGTGTCCAATGAGCCACGATTCCCCGGGTCCCTGCTCGAATATTACCAGCTCGTTTCTCTACAGGCGAATTAGCTCCTGGCCGACGCCGTCGCGATACGGACCGCGCGCTGCCATGATTTCTAGCATGGCGACGAACGTTTTCGTCGACCCTGAACAACGGGAAAACGTTTCGAAAGTTTCCATATCCTTTTCAACATCTCCAAGAATTACTGGATTGCAGATTTTTATGCAAAATAAAAATTGTTATTTTAGGAGAACGTGCAGTCGTTAGGTTACCCGTTTTATATAGTTTCATGTATTTTTCACTAAAATTGTTATTTTAATTTTAATAGAGGGCGTCAAATTCTGTATTTTCGAGGTACCGCCCACATGCTCTTAGATTTAGGATACTACAATCGTAAAGATGCACGGTATTAAAAATTCGACTACTACGTTATAAAGTGGAGACTTCAAGCTTTAATTTAAAAATAGATTCATGATTTTACCATAGCTTTTAACAGAGTTACAGCTGTTTAAATATTAACAATTTCTAGCGATGTCTTAATTTTATTGTCTACTCTATATTATAACTGAATATAGTATAATAAATACAATACAATTAAATACGATATAATTAAATATGATACACGTAACTACGATATAATTAAATCCATCATAATCAAATCTAAAATAGTTAACGCAACGAAAGAAAAATAAGCCTTCGAATAAGGCAGCCCTCAGCAAAGAAAAGAGCGCGATGAGGTATTCTCGGTCGCGGAGCGAACGGGTTAATACTTGACCGAGACCCCGGTATTTAGCATGGTCGCGGTCCCCGGCCGGTGAATTATGAAATCCAATCGCGTTTACCGCGGTGAATTATGGCGTCTAATCGCCGGTAAGTCGGCCGGTCGAAAAGAGTCGCGGCGCGGCTTGCGAGTGGAGTCGGTGTTACGCGAAACCAGGAACGGTAGAGAACCACCAACGGCATCGCCTAATGCCCGGGACTAAGTCCAGGATTTATTCGTGGCCGGGTACCACCACCACCACCGCCGCAGCTCGTGATTTATTCGCCGTTAATGCCAAAATATTTAGAGGCGGCGCGTACGCGCTAACTAATCCCCGACCGGTTCAATTAGCCGAAGGTGGCCTAGGCCTCGCGGCGCTGTTCGTACGCCAGCTGGCCTAAACCGGTTTAGGATCGGCAAACGTTCTAATACAATGAAATCGATGCGAAGTTAATCGTACCTCGTGCCGGCCTACGGATTCCCGGAGTGCTATCGCCGGTTTCTACGGGAGCCAAGTGGCAACACCAACGGAACAGCTGATTTCACGACCGGTGCCGATCCCTTAGGATTAGGAGGGCAGATCGCGAGTAGCTGTGGTCTCGGTGCCCGGGACGACAGGTATCGCAGGTGGCTCCATTCATGGTGGGATCCTTTTCTTTCGGCGAAGCTAATGGAGCTTGTTTAGACCGATCCTATTAGCCCGTTCCTGTACTAACTGGTCACCGTGTTTATGCGTGCGAGAGAGGCGCGCAGGGATTATCGGCTCTTTGTTTAGGCTAGATGCATCTTACGAAAATCTTGTAAGAGAACAAAAGCTACTCGTAGAAGAGATCATTGTTGGAAATAATTATGATTCGCTTTCGTAAAAGTCGATAAACCGATTGTACCAATACTGCATGACATCGAGCGTCCTTATACGAAAACCTAAATGTATACCCTCGCACACATATAAATTGACTGCGCTGAACAGAGCATTCCAAAAGTGAACGAAAACTCCTTTGTAATACGTTGACCTCATAATACAGTTATTAAAATCAATTTAAGAGTCCTTTATTAAAATACCTTGCACCATAGTTTAACAGTCATTAAAGAAAGTAACGTAGCATCAGGGTCGAGCATTGTATACTTATTAAAATATTACTATCTTTGAATATTTTAACAAGCTAAGAACAAATAACTATATCCTTAGATCAAACTAGATATTTATCTTCCATTTTACCTACTCCGCGATTATGTTCTTGGTAATCGCCCAAGACCAGCAGTCTAGAAAATCATTTCACAAAAAGGTTCGGGAACGCATGCAAAGGTTCAGAAAATCAGTGGATCGTACCGGAAATTGTAACATTGACCGTCCGTGATTAATGGACGCAACAACAGGAACGAAACGCGGTACGTGAATTAACGAGCAAAGGACATGGAAGGAAGAGACGACGCGGAGTTTCGACAGGGTGGCAGACGGGGTGGGGACAAGGCGAAAGTTAACAAATGAATAAGATAACGAGGATGAAACACGGTAAATAAATGTAGCATGCCAGGGCGACGTTCGCCGATGTAACGAGCGTGGTTATTAAACCAACGGCGAAAAATGACACGTACATTTGAACGGTTATTTTCGCGTCACCCTGTACAGGACGGTTTTGCCGCGCGTACCCGGCCCCGCGCGGCGTATAAATTTGTCGAAACGAGGTAGCCGCGGGGCCGGGGCTTACTAGCCTACAATTAAGCCGCCATTATGCGCTGTAACAAATGCGTAAAAACGCATTACTCAGGATTTATGGAATTCTGTCTGGTATTAACGAGGACGATTTTCGCGGGGACCTTCGTCGCCGGCGCAGAGCGACCGTGTTTCCTCTCCGTCCCGCCGCCATTTTGTTCGTAACCGAGGCTACTTGAATTATTCTCGCGAAATATATTTCTTGCGTCATCGAATTCCCAAAAATATGTATACTTTGATTTATGTTTTTCTGCACTTGTTTAACCCCTCTGGCACGGCTGGATTTCGCGCAAATGAAGTTTTTCATAACTAAATTATATATTTTTTCTTAATATATATTTTTTTTGTATATCTATATATATAGCATTAATTACTTATATTCTTTTTCTTAGTGTATTGTCCATACACATTTTTACTACAATCGTTTACTTTAATAATTAATAAAACAATTGATTAAAGGAAGAAACATTCACAAAAGGTACTATAGTGACGCGGCGTGGCTAAGAGGTTAATATCGATAGATGCAAGTCTTCGAAAATCGGAGGATCGCGTGAAACAATAAACGAAAATTTCTAGGAAAAAATCTAAGATAGCAGAAAACATAAATTCAAAAAATGATTGACACTAGCGTAATTGTCCACTGTATATTTTAATATATATCTATAATCTATGCAGGCGTATATACCGTGTGTAATAAGTGCAATATAGATGTCGCAGCACTCATTTTCGCATGCAAAAACCGAGTATAAAACAGAGATACCGGAGGTAAGAAAAACAATGTCGAACGCGTTGAAAAGATTTTTCCCGACGATCACGGACAACATCGGCGAGCGAAGAGACGGGCAGAGGATACGTTCGTCGATCGGCTCGCCTTGGAAGAAGCTCGATTAGTTCTCCAGCGGCCATTGACGTCTCGGCGTCGTAAAGCGATGATCGATCGCTAACGAGCGTCATTCCCGTCACGTGGCACCGGGCACAAAACGGGCGCCCATCCCCCCTGGTCGGATCGTAAATCGTCGTAAATCAATCGATGCCGTCCGCAGAGACAATGAGCCGAGATTACCGGGAATAATCCAGGTGTTGGCTCGTGTGACCGCGGCTTAGGGCGGTGCCGCGGTAACTGGCTTTCGGGGTCCCGGGTCCCGGGCCCCGCTAATTGTCGTTAAGAAATTGGATTACCGGGCTTTCGGGCTAAGCCAATTTCAAGGGACCTTCCTAAACCGGCCGGTGAATAACCGCGCAGCGTGCCCCCCGGGGCCCTTAAATACCTTCGGAAAAATCACGGGCCCGTGGGGACTTTTAATGACCACCAGGAGTCGCGGTGTGTCTCTCGGGAAATGATTCGAGGGAAACGAAGAAAGGGATCTCTGCGAGTTTTACCGAATAACTCTGTGTACCTTTTGTTCGCGGCCAGGTAAACACCCTATTGGCGCTGCTGCTATTTATCTTCCTAATCCCTGGCCATTCTTCGTCCCCGACTGGTGGGCTCCCTAATCTCAGTTTTTGATGCTTCGACGACTCCTTTGGAGTTAAGAAGGCGAACAGAAAATTGCAATCAATCGGGATATGCAAATAATTTCCCGACGTTCTACGAAACGATGATCACCAACGTTGAAACTACCGAGGTCTAAAATAGATTAACGAGTGCTCCTTGTAAAAATTGCAAGATTAATGCACGATTTTTATAAGATCGCGTGGCTGAATGAAGAAGAGATATACACAAAACGATTTCCAAGGAAAGGATAATGATGAAACGATCGCACGCAACCGGCTGAGTCCATCTAAAAATGTATTACACGATTGCGGCTAAGTAATTGTCTCATTACCCGAGCATTCGTGTCTCCGCGATACCTAATCTTGTCGATCTAGATCGCTCCGAAGCCTATCTGGTAGAAACTCCGTCGGCGAAGATACGAAGATACCGTAACGGGCAATTATTTAGCCTCGACTCGATACCATGTTTGAGAAGACGCTGCACAGGATCGGCGGGTTTTCCCCCAGCTCTGCGAGAGAGATCCAGCGAGACCGAGCGAACGCGACTGTCCGATGCTAATTGCGGGTGATTTACCAGCGTTATTAACGCGACCTCTTCGAAGACCGTAGCCATGCACGTACGGAGCGAAACGAAGACGAATAAATCCGTCACGATCCGCTCGACTCGCCGGATCACGGTTCCGTGGATGTAGGCCAACGAAGGCCGATCCGTGTTCCGGTATCTCCGGCGTCACGTCGCGACGGCTTCACGCCCTCGTAACGAATCAATCGATCAAATTCCCCGGTTTCCGGTGCGGCGTAAATCATTCGAAAGGGGGGGAAGCGTCGCGTCGCGTCGAGATCGCGCGCATAGTCTCTCGACGCGACGGAAAAAGCGGCGGCGGCGGCCTCGGCGTCCACCTCGCGGCCCGCGTTATTCTTTACGACGCCTTTAAGGACATTCCAGGCTCCGCGCCGGCTCGTCCTTGTCTAGAGCTGCGCCACGGCAAAACACCGGTCCTCGCCCGAGATTGATACATTTTTAATGGCGGACAGGGGACGAGCTATGGAATCCTTCTTCGCGGCCAAGTGCAAACGGCGGCGGCGGCGGCGGCGGCGGCCCTGCCCGGCGGACGACGAGAGGGCGAGAGGGGGCGGGTGGAGGCAAGGCGGAGGCGGAGGGATCGGTTCGACGTCGAAACTCCGGGGATAGGAAGGGCCCGGCCGTAGTAGGGGCCCGCGGGGCTCTTTCACCTGGAATTTCTTCCCGGGAACAGTTTTTTGCGGGCCGAACGGTGGACGCGGCGGGAATCGGCGAGCGTCCGCGCCGACGGCTTCTTGCGCCGTTCTAGCTGTGAAAATATTTCCAGCTTGTAAATTGCTTTTTCTAGGACCGCCGGACGGTTTCCACGATTCTTTATCGAGCCCGTCCTCTCCTCGCTCTTCCGCGAAATCGCCGTGCCGAGGATGCTTTTCCCACCGTGTAATACTATTTTTCGATAACCGGTCCTTTTAAAACTAAGTTGCTATTGCTTCCGCCCTAGCACCATTCAAATTAATCCGTCGAAGCATTTTACAGCGCTTTGGAACATATTAAATCATATTGAAGCTTAAAGCTTGAAGCTTCTAAAGCTTGAAGGAAGCTTTAAAAACTTTTATTTTAATATTTATTTTAATATTTCTCGATTTTAAGTTTGATTTATCAATACCAGTGTAACCATTTAATTGCGATAGGTCATATTTGTCGAGTCGAAAATCTCCAAGTTTAACGAATCGCACAGGCTTTGAAAAATTTTTTCCGACCATGCCGTTTTCAGTAAAATGAAGCTGGATTCTTCCCCTTTAATTTAGAGAAAACCAACCTCAGCTGCGATTTTTTTTTACAAAGTTACAGCACTTTGAAGTGACCCTTGCATTTCGCCAATGCCTGTGGCAGACGACGACGGCACATGGTCACTTAAAAGTGCTGTAACTTTGCGAGAAAAAATCGTAGCTCCGATTAGTTTTCGCCAAATTAAAAAGGAAGAATCGAGCTTCTTTCTATCGAAAACGGCATCTCCGAGAAAAATTTTTCAAAGTCTGTACGTTTCGTCAAACTCGACAATTCTGAAGGCGGCGAACTTGGTCTCTTATTTAAGCGATTACAATGGGGACTGAAAATCGATTTAAAATCGAGAAACAGTATTCGAAAGCAAAATCTTCAAGCTTTAATTTAAAGGAAAGTTCATCGTCCTACCATAATTTTTTACAGAATGACGATCGGTCAAAGTTGACCAAGTTTCGACGATTTATCAACGCTACGATTTCGCCGAGGGTTTTCGGAAAAGGCGAACGCGACTCGCGGCCCTCGTCTTTTGTCTCCCCGTCGGGTCCCGGGGCCCGTCCCCCCCACCACCGCGACGCGGACTTCGACGCGAGACGCGACGGACGCGTGCAGGGGGGCCCGCTCCGACGGCGGTTTTATTTGCTCGTGAGGGGGGGCCCCGGCTACCTTTTTTGCCGTGCCCGGGGACCGCTAACAAGCGCTCTTTTGCTCCTCGCGAATTGTGATGCCGCTGACACTTTAGTGATGTTCCTGCCTCTTTCGAAGGGGGCCCGCTCTCCCCCCCCCCCCTCCTCTCTCCTCAGCCGGGACCCCATCTCGACCCCCCTCACGCAGACCATATTCGGCATCGTACCGGGGCCCCGAACGTAAAAATTCGCCGAGGCACACTCGGCAGATGGAATCCGGGCGAGAGAAACCCAAGGGGGACCATCTCTCTGCACCCTTTCTTATCGTTATTACTAGACCGGGGGATCTTTATGCAGTTCTTCGTGCCTTTGTACGCTAATTTGTAGACTGCCGGGAGTTTATGCTAATACGCCCGTTGTTACGGGGCCCGGGGCCCCGGGGACGATCAAATTAAAATGGGAGTTCTGCTTCCGTGACGAGCCGCCGCCGCGGCCAATTAAAAATTAGACGGGCGATGTTCGGTGTAATGATCTATCGCGAGATAAATGCTGCAATAATGTTTCCTGTGAATCTGTGAAGCGCTCGGGCTCGTATAAATTGTGTGTCAGAGGCGGGAGCCACTTTTATCGGCGGAAGAAGCTGAAAGTAAATCTGTTTTCGCGTTGAGAGTGAACGAGGATTTTTGCGTGGAATAGAATAGCATTTATTTACGAAATAAATTCAAACCGAAAGCGTGGACTTCCATTTAATATATTACCAAATTATAAATCTCTGTTTTAAGAACAAACTGTTTCTATCTTTCTAGATTCTAAAAATCTTGACGACGTCCATCGAATTTTCAAGCCTGATCCACGATTCGGCTGTGGTAAAGCCGCTTCAAGGATCGAAAGATCTATGATTTTTCTGCGAATAAACGGCGAGAGTCGATTTAAACAGCTTGCCGAATAAATTCGCGTGGCGGCGAAAGAAAAAAGGTAGAATGGAACAGTCGCCGGCGAAAATCGCGAATAAGTGCGAAGTCGTGGCGCAAAAAGGAGCGAGGTCTCGCGTATTCGTGGGGGCTGTGGGGAGCAAAAAGGCCGGTCCGCATGCGCTCGAGATAACATCAGTCTTCCCTGTCCCGGTCCGTGGCCAGCCTCGCCGCGGATCCATCGGATCCGTGAAGATGCGTCGGTCCGTCCGTGTCCCTCTTCATGTAATTTGTATCGAAACATCGCGGCGGGGAGAGAAGCTGTCGGCTTTTGGCCAAAGACCGATTGCGACGGGACGTCGGTGGAAGCCTGAAGAAACGCTGGCCAGGAGGAAGTCGACGGGAACCAAGAATTCTGAAGGGGGATGAGTGTCGCGGACAGCCTTTTGTTACAGACTTTTGACCGCGGCGACTTCGGAAATGGCCGTTTCGGGACCGAATGCCCGCTGCATTCTGTTTCTACTGCGCCGATTTCTCCTCTGATTTATTAATGTTTCATCTCGAATTTGGATAAGGTGTTAAATTCAATACAAAAGAATATTGTAACCAAATGGAATCTAAAATACACAGGTGACAAAATATTATTAAAATAAATTTGATTTCCATCGAAGACACCAAAGATTGCACCGGTGAAGTTCGAGGTGGGTCGAAAAGCGTAGCCCGCGCGCGAAGCGTCCGCGTTCCCGTTCCTCCTCGTCGCCGCGAGATGAAGCGATTTACTGAATTACCGCGAGGAGACAGGTGGCCAGGCACGAGGTTACCGTCGCTGGAAACGCCGAAGCCGCCTGCGCGCATTAGTGACGCCTGTTAGCGGGGACGCCAGCAGGCGCAAGAAACACCATAAAGCCGCGCGAAACTGCCGGGACCCAGGGATTACGAGGCACTCCACGGCCGAAGCCGACGGCCGCGGAGCTCTATCTCTCTATCGTTCCGTGCCTTTTCCCGCGGTCGATACTGGGATCGGTATGCCGGCCGGCTGGAACGCGCGAAACGTCGTTGCAATTCGTTTTAATGCCTCCGCCGAATGGCCACCGAACCCTCAGCCGTTTTGTAACGCGGCCCTTTCGGCGATCTCCGGCGAAATGTTTCCTGGAAAACTGCCGCCGATACGTGGATCCTGGGATCCGCAGCCACCTCTTTCAGATTGGAAGATGTCTGTTGGATCGACGATCTTCCTCGAGTAGAAAAGAGTCTAGGGCTTAGGCCTCGGGCTAAGTAGAATGGGCGAGCCATGCACAGACCGATTCAGTGTACAGAGTTGGATTGTGTCGTTGACGAGTTTATTGCCACGTTGATCGCACGTGGCAATTTTTATGGAGATTAAAAAGTTCGATTATAGTTTGCTAGGATTTTTTAAATGCAAAATATATAGTGGTAGACAGTGATCTACTATGATAAATTTCAATTTCTCCGGTTCTAGGTTTATTAATTAAATTATTTTTGTATCGAAATTTTTGGAGCCGATTCCCGGCACTTAGGGTACCCTAATATGATACTTTGTCATGACTTTCTCCGAATAGAAAATTCATTTCTCCGCTAATCTCTTACATCGTCCTAACTTCATTAAAATCAGCAACCCCAATGGTATAATATTGTTGAAGCTATTGGTAATCGAACTGCTAACTACAAACCTTATGAAACAGTGGAGAACTAATTTCTAAGTACCACGCTGCAAACTTTCGACCAAGAGTCAGCCATAAAAGCCCATCGATAAAGGGAAAAAATACAAAGTAGACTACGGAAACGCAGAACAAAGATCCATCGATCGACCAAACGCGATCGGTTACGTCCGCAGAAGCATAACGGATCTCGCGATCGTGGGTAACGCTTTCTCCGCGCGAGATTCGCCCGGAAAATCGTGTAACGAGGTTCCGGAAAAGGCGAATCGGCGCGGATTGATGAAAACCAGGGTGAAAACCGAAACCGCGCGGCAAATTGGCGCGATCGCGGATCGGTCCGCGGCAAAAGGCGTCGCCGATTCCGCCGGTCTGATCGCGGCGCGCGGAAGAACAAGACCGGTGCGTGTCGCGCGCTCGTTAGCAGCCGCGCTCGAACGTCCACGGCTCGGCTCGGCTCGCCACGGCTCGGCTCTCGCTCTTTCTCTCCGGCTAACGAGCGATCCGCCCTCCCTTCGGAGCGACCGCGCGCCGATCGCGGTCTAATCTCGATCGTTACGACGTTAAACGCGCGAAACCGGCGCACCGCCGCACGGCGCCGCTGCGAAACCGCTCCGGAGCCGCTCCGGTGCCGCTTCGACCGCCGGGAAACGTATATCTTCCGCGGGCCGCAAGCAAATTGCTATCCTCTCTATTGCCGTATTTGTGCGTCGATCCCTCCCCTCCCTCTCGCCTCCTCCCCCCTGCTTCGAACCCGGAACCCCCCGTCGTTCCCCGAACGGCCCACCTCTTCGGCAGCTCTTCTTTTGGAATGTCTTGTCGTCGGTCTTGTTTCCAGCTTGGCCGTGGTTTCGGCTTGTAATGCGGACCAGAAAGGAAGAGGACGGTTCCATGTGGGGGATCGAGGCATGCGCTGGATCCACGGAGATCGACGGCGCGTCCCGGCCGGACGTCCACGCACGTCCGACAACTTCCCTCGATGATTACTGTTGCGCCGTGAACGAGGAAAGGATGGCAGTTCCCTTTAGAAAAGATCCTTCTTCCTACTCGCTTATTAATTGCCAAATTTCTGTTTTATTTGTTAAGAGTCAAGTTACTGTTAGTTATATAAAAGAATTATTTTCTCGAATACGGAAATTCAATGTTACGCTTAACTGTCTTATCTTCCTAATTTTATTAGGATTCGTAGAATAAAAATATTCCGAAGAAGCGATTCTATGTTAATTTCATTAGATGAAGCTCTCCAATTTTTTTCAATTTGTTGAAGCTGACTTTCCTGGCTGTCACAGCGTTAACACCTGTACAATACGTTAATAGGGCGCGGTTTCGTGCCGAACAATATTTTGAGCAAAGTACAGAGTCCTTTGTCCAATGTTCCGACCGCATGGGAGAATCGAGAAACGATTACCACGGGCGGAGCGGTAACGTGCAATAAAATCGAATCATTATTTCGTCGCAGATGTTCGAAACTAGCCAGTGAATGGTAAACGGGCAGCAGCAGCGTGTCGTGGACGTCGTCCAACACAGTGGCACACCACGGCCGAGGGCGATCGGCGCGGAATCAGAAAGAACTTTTCTTGCGTGTCTCGTTCTTTCCGTTCCCCGACCTGAGAACCATTCAGAAAAGGAACACCTGTGCGGCTCCGTACGCATTCCGCTGGTTTTCTTAGGTGTAGCCCGTACGGGACACCGCCGATGTCATTCCCGGCACGATCGCGCGAACGAATTCGCAAAACCAACGAAAACAGCCGGTAAAAATGTTGACGATGCTGTTCTTCGTCCTCCGCCTCCTCTGCCCGGGTCTTTCCGCGAGGTGTCCGGACTTTTCTTTCTATTTTGCTAATCCCTCTCGTCCGGCCGACCGGCCCGCTTCTTCGCCCCGCCGCTGCCCAGCAAAAAGAGGAAGAAGCGCCGATCTCCCGACGCTCTTTCTTTTCCATTACAATTGTAGATACGGGACGACGGTGTACACGGCGAAACGCGGCCACGATTTTATCGGCGGAACCGAAATTCTGCGCGCTCGAATCGGCAAGATACAAAGATATTCCAGCTGTGAGAATTTCTCCGATATTTTCTCATTTATTTTATTATTTATCTATTATTTACCGCTTATTTATATCGCTGTGTATTGATACAATGAAGCGTGAAGAAAAACGAAATTAAAGTTTTCAATAATCATTTGGTTTGCAAAAATAGTGATATGTTATTTTAATTAAATTTAGTAGAAATGAACAGTTGGATATTGGACTATCCAGATGATACTATTTTATTAAAATGTTATTATAAGTAATCGTCCATTGCGACTAAGAAACCTAGCTCTTCCTGTCCCAGATAAGTCAATTCTATCATTAACAAATTTAAACTATTGTAGAATGTCAACTCGATCAAACTCTACCTATTTATTTTTAACAAATCAAAGAACAATATTTATTCTCGAAAGATCTTCAACTCAAGATTCAAAATGGCGGATGGAGAATATCGACGCGTTAATTGCCCCGAGTGGTCCGATCTGCGGCGCGGCCCGGCGAGAGAGCGCTCCGTCTATTCGCAAAAAGCGAGAGGCTCGAGGAGTCGGGGGTTCGGTTTTCGGGGACCGGTCCCACGATGCGCGGGGGCCGCGGCCGATCCGCATCCAAGAGGAGCGTGTCATCCCTCAACGTCAATCCGCCGCGGCGGAGCACGCAAAACGAAGCGACGAAACGATTTGAATGCGTCCCGGGCGCGGCATTCCGAAAAGTCCTCGCTGGTTTTGTCCTGATACCGAGCCCGTGCCCCCTCGTCGCCCCTGGCCAGCATCCCGGGACCCCGACCGCCCCCCTGCCGTCGGTGTACCTGCGGCGTGTCACCTGCCGCGGGGACCAGGAACGTCGTTTTTGCGACACGCGCGAAACGAGATAATTAGGACCACTCAGGAGAACGTTTCGTTAAGACCCCGGGGTCCCCCGGGGGCCCACGGACCGCGAATACCGCGGGGACACCTTTTTTTACTCGATCGGGCCCCGGCTAGAAGAGAATTGATGTGTTGATCAGGCCGCGAGATTTGCTCGCCCTCCGAGCTCGATCCTTCCTGCGATATTAATCGAGAGATCCTGATCCGTATAACCATCGTTGGCTCGTCGTCACCTAACTTGCCGACGCTTCGTCAAGTTCCGAAACGATTATCTTCGAGACAATGAGTCTGTACGAATGGTGTTTCTTCTGATCGTGCAAGCCTCGGAAATAGCCGCGGTGCGATCGCCTTTGTTTTACGATCTAAGCAAACAGGCGATTTTCAGACATTTTCGCTGGGAGAGTCGGTGAATTATTTTGGAGTTAATTTTCCAAAAAGCATCAAACTCGCCGTTTTAATATTTACTCTTCTACGTGGTATATTATAATCTAGTTTCAGTAGAGCCTAGTATTTTTTAATTTATTAAAGCAAAATTCTTATATATCTGAACTTTAAAATAAATGGTCTTGGACCACTCTATGCAAAATTTTAAAAAATGTCACTATGACAAGTTCCTTACTTCTTCTCTGAAAGAAGAAATTTATAGGAGAATTTTATGTCGAATTAAATTAGTCTTATTTTCTTATCCGTCGCCAGAATAAAATTTTACCTAGCTCTAATCAAACTTATAATGATATCACAGCGCTAAAATAACCATATAACTTCACCAATACATTAGAATCGGTCTCTCGTAAAAAAATACAGCGCATTAATTTTTTCCGAAAAGAAAATTCCCAAAAGAATCACGCGGTTTCGCCGATGGTTAACGGGGGTCCCTTCCGTTCGCCAGGGAAAAGCGTTCCCGCGAACGAGTTTTACGAGCTTATCGAGAAAATCGAGGATCGTGGAAAAAGATCACGAGGATCAAAGGATTCCCATGGATCCGCGCGCGCGGTTTCCCACCGCGGAAGGTCGAAGACAAATGCCGTACGAATCGCGGACATTAAAGAGGCAATGTAAACGGAGGCTATTACCTGAATAGCCCTTGCGCGGCATTCCTCCGGGAATCGGCAGCCTTTCCTCTCCGTCCCTCTCCCCCGCCCCCTCTGCTCTCCCCCTATCTTCGCGTTCGTTTTCTTTTCCACCGTTCCTTAACGCGCGGCACTGCGGCAGCCGTTGCGGAAATTCCGACTTTTGCATATCAAGGCGCCGACACCGTTTAGCCTGCCATTATCCTTCCGGAGCTGCGACCAATTCGTTTCGCGCCACCCTCCTCTTATCCGGCGAAAAAATCGCAGGCGTCGGCGCGAGCTTCGAATAAACCAGGCCATTAGCACGTTCGCTGCCGCCGTCAGACCCGTACAATGTTGCGAAATTGATTATGACCTGCTAAACGCTGAAATCGACGTCGCAATTTCTGTTTCATTGAATCGTCGATTGCTTGGCGAAAGGAAAAAGTGTAGGAAAAAGAACGTATACTTTTTACGATTATCTTCTCCCTTTGGTGAGTTGAAATTATATTCGTGTTAAAGTATGATTTATAAAGTATCAGTAATATTATAAATGTTATAGGTAAATCATATGTGCGATCTGAACACCGAGAAGATTAAATTAATTTCTCCGATTTTATCGAGGTTTTAGAAGATTGCTGGACTGGCAGGCAAAGTGTACATTGTACGCTGATATTAACCGTGCAATGCAATTTAAAGTGGAATAACAATTTAAAGAAAATGCAGACAATCGTGCCATTAAACTACTACACTTTCTATTCTTCTAAATATCAGCTAGATATTTCGATCCAGAAGCGTTCCAACGATCGCGAATAGAATTTTCGCGCTACGTCCATTGCTCGACGATAAAATAGCGAGGGTAAAGTCAACAAATCCGGCAACCCCGTGCCCCCCGGCTGGCCCCGGGCCCCACCGAGCTCCTCCATTCTTCAGCTGGCCAGCAAAAACGGTCGCGCTTATAGTCCCATAAAGAAACGGGTGGGGGGGAGGGAGGCCCCCCTTCCGAGTGCCGGTGCTTCGCGATCGTCGCGACTTTCGAAATGTTTTTGCCGTCGAATCGTAAGAGAATTATTGCGAACTAGTTTCAACGTTCCCTCCGGGATGAAAAGAGGAGAGGCGAACGCGGAGGGGAGGGGAGGGGAGAGGAGAGGAGAGGAGAGGATAAGACCCGCCGGTGGGTTACGCGAGTGTCCAGAAGGGGGAGGAATTGATGAAGGAGCGCGACTTATGCATACCGTGTAAGTGACGCGCATGAATAATTCATTCTAATAAAATAATGCAGCCCGCGCCGGTGTGCCCCCGACGAGCAAAAACCGTCTCGGACTCGGCCGTCGGACCCCACGCTGCCGGGCCCTTTCTTCAGTTCGCACCAATTTCTTTTCGGCCATTTTGCTACCCTGCCCTCGTGTTCGAAGCCTCTGCATAGGTATTTTCGGTCGAAACGTATAAAGTCACCGGAGCCGGACTCTCGAAAAATTCGATTCGCTTCGCGGCTCTGCAGAATTTCAATTTTGGGCCTTTGATTTTGGGCCTTGAAAAATCGAAGCTGCTATTCGTTTAATATTTGTTCATTCTTTCTATAGATTTTATAATTCTCACCTAGTCCAAAGGAACGATTTATTCCATAGATCGCTTTATTAACTGTGAATAATTTGTAAAACGACGTAAAATACTATTTAAAAAAAAGAATTTGTATCAAATCTTCCCTCGCCTTCGATATTTATTCTCACAGGAAAAATCTGCTGCAAAGACGGAATTATAAATTCTCATTTTCACTGATAAATCCTTCCGCCTTAATAAAAGCGCGAATTGAATGAAACTAAGCCAGAAAAATATCAATAAAACAAGCATGCATGCTACGAAATTGAATACAGGACGCTTGAGAAATTTCTTCTCCGCGATAATCCAGAAAAACAGATATTAATTACGCTCGATCGATTAATTTCTCGGGGCAGGCCGATAGGCGATAGTTGTGCCAGGCCGGCCAATAGCGACGCGGACGGGAAACAAGCTCAATGGAACAATAAATTTTCCTGTTAAAAATAGTTCGCCGCGGTCGGGATCGGTACTTTTTTTTTGCCCCCGGGGGTAATAAATAGCTCGCGACCGACTATAAAATACTATTTGTCAGCCGGTGCAACGTTCGGGGTGACCGTCTGTCACCGGAATACCTAGTATTCCGAGCATCATTCCGCTTAGAATCTGGAACGCGCTGAGAAACTGCGCGAGTGATCTGTGTCACGGTCGAAAGTATCCCGCGCGACGTCTCTGTATTAGTGACCAGAATATCGGTCTACGGAAATCTGCATCTGGGTCTTGGCGAAATATGCCAGGGAAACATGATTTTACCATCATAATGTAGAAGGAACGAATAAGTAAATTGAAATTATTTTTTGAAATATTTTCTGGGTACTAAATATTTTTCTATTGGTGTTTTTACTAGGAACAATAATTCTATAATATACTGATAATAGAATCTCAATTTATTCCGTGCCATAATTATTGCCATTATTCGTGCCATAAATATAAGTTAATTGGAAAATTTCTTCAATATTATTTCTATACTTCTTTACTATAATCTGTAAGGAAACTGTGACTCTTTATGTTAATGTCCACAGCTTTAACCCTTTGCTCTCGAAACTATTTCAACTGTGAATATGAAATAATTTTCCTGGCTCGTAGTATATCTATTCTATGAGATAAAGCACACCTTCATTCGTACGAAATTGATGCTCACGACTCATAGCAACAGTTTCGCTAGTCAACAATTTTTTAAATCTAAACTTTATTGCTATGAAAATTATTTTGGAATAGTATAATTTTAGCGGTGCCTCAGAGTCGCCATTCGAGTCCAAGATTAATAATGGCTGCGCACCGATCATCAATAAACAAAATAAATAGGCACAGATTCGCTTTAATATTACAACACTAACATCACCATAAATATTGCGTTACTCATCTCACAATTATTAAGCGCTATGCCGTATAACTAACCCCGATAAAACGCGCATAAAGACATGAAACCCTATAAGCGTTCCACTATTATGTGAGACGTAATCGACGGTGCTCGGCAGTCGAGCAAAAATTACGCGACACATCCCCGGCGATGAGAATGGCTGATCGCTGTCGAAGATGAAAATTATCGAGAATTCTATTCGCAGCGTCGCCGGAAACAGAGGGGGGGGGGCGGGGGTGGACGTAGAACGAACAGCGAGGGGCGGCATGAGGGTGGCTGGGAAGGCAAGCGAGTGGTAGGGTGGAATCAGGACGGAAAAGCTGGAGAAGATACAGGATCCCATTTTCCGGGCTCGATCCGCCATAAAGATTTTTATCCTCCCGCCTTCGAACCGCCGGCAAATAGAATTGTTGTCGGTAAATCGGAAATTGCCGCGCGGCTTTCATCGCGGCAATCCGACCCCGTCGTTCGCCAAGGTCAAACGAGCGACTTTTTTACGGGACCATCCGCCGGTTATTTAATTAGCAACGCCGATTGGGGACCCGCGAAACGGCCCCGCTTTATATCCCCGTTTTATTCGCCGGGAATATCGAGCGAATCAGCGGCGAAACAACCGCGGCGAGTTCGTGGGGGCGAATCCTCTTCGCTCGTATCAACGTCTACCGCGGGATTCGCTGATTCTTAGAACGTTGTGGAACGCTGTTGCTATTCGAATGTAAATTAAATCTTTGCAAAGAGGAAATAGTGTTTAATGACAACTGACCACGTTGAATAAACTGCCGAAAACGGAAGTTGCAAAACACGTGTGCGGTAGATGCAAACGTGAAATTCTGCGTGCAAGAAAGGAATGAAAAATTGAGAGAGGATGAAGATTTTTTATGTCAAAAGGGAAGGTCTATAATTCTGGATTTGGTATGTCCTCGAGTGCGGAGGATTAATTTATAATTACCCAGGAAAGTAGATAAACCTATGGCAATTGAAATCGTTGCAAAGGTTGCTTAAAAATTATTAACTTTCCTCCAAAATAATTCTTTCGAAAAACCGAGCGTGGGATTAAAAATTGGCACGCGAAAAATCCAAACTTCCTTCCTCGAAATAGAAAATTAAACATAAGAAGCATCGCTGAAAAAGGGATTAATTGGCGAAGCATAAAACCGAAAGACGCTCGAGTTTCCATTAAAAAACCAGAAATCCGATTTGCCGAAATGAAACGTTCCTCGCGAGCCGGATGAAATTCGGGAGGGGAACGAAAATGTTTCGGGATCGAGGCGAAAGGAAAATTGTTCGCGAAAATTGATTTTTCCCGTCGTTCGACGGAATCTCTCGCGCGCGCGCTCGCGAGCATCGAAGAGGACACGGGGGCAGGCGAGGCGAGATGCGAAGAGGGGTTGCGAAAATGGGAGGAGAAAGAGGACGAGCGAGAACAAAAAAAAAAGAAAAAGAAAAGAAAAGAAAAGAAAGGAAAGGTGGATAAGCCCCATCCCATTTCCCGGACCCGATTCGCCATAAAGATTTTTACCGGGGTGCGGCGCGCGGATACGCTGGCCGAGGGAAAATAGAATCGTCGCCCGGTTTTCGGTGTCTTTCAATTCCCGCGGCATGACCAAGGTGAAAAGCCTCGGACCGCTTCGATGTCCGCTTGGGGACACATTCAATCGTTTGGTGGCAAACGCTTTCAAGATGGCGGCCCGAGGCCCGGAGGCACTCCCGTGCTCCTAATCGATAGATCGCGAGGCCAGATTTATGGATTCCCGGGGACGCTCGGCCGCGAAATTGTCTTGTTTATCGGAGGGCCGGTGTCGCAGCACGAGTAACGGTTTCACCTACGAGCCCTCTGCACCCTCGGGGGTGGACCCCGGCAGATGATCCCGACACCTTTCGAACCGGCGCGATCGCTGTCTCATGGTTCTCGACGGCAGAACTTCTCGGTCCGGATTCTCCTCCTTCTAGTCGATCATTCGCTCGGTATTACATTTTCGATCCGAAAAATAGACTAAACTGTACACTGAGATGAGCTCTTTAACATCCTAGTCATGTCTGCTCATCAAAGTACAATGACATCACTGAGAATAATTTGGAAAGAAGCTGGAATTTTAACTTTGGAATTTTACGCCAGAAATTTCCAAAATCCCTTAATCGAAATTTCGCTCCTTGCAGTTTACAAATCGCTCGTTATACAACACTTCTGAACAGAGAATATACTAAATAATATTGTGGAAGCGTTCTAGTGCAACGATCCCGTCGCGAAAAATTCCTAAAGTCGGAATATTTGCAAACAGAGGGGACAAAGGAGAACAGTAAGAGCCGGCGATCAGCGAGCCCCGAACCCCGCAATAATCTGCTCGCCCCGTTCGGGCATAAACAAAAATCGTCGCCGTGGAAACGACCATTACTTTCCCGTGCACCTAATAAAAACCCGGGTCCGAAGAAGAATCGTCGGAATCAGAAGGAAACGACGAGCAGAGCGGAGATCGTGGAAGGGAGCGGACACGGGGGCGTCGAGGGGGGGTTGGACGGGCGGGGTGTAAAGCGAGCAGAGAGCGAGCATTATAATAAATCAGCGGCGCTCTGACGTGAATGTAAAATTGCCGGAACCGATCTGGTCGTGTATAACACGAGCGGAGAGGGGGGTGGTGGAGGTGGAGATAGGAAGAGCTGGAAACTCGACTGCGGATCGACGCGAAACCGGGGGTGGGGTGTTTGGCGGAGGAGGGGACACACGGCTGGAAACGATGGCCCATTGTGAGAGTTATTTGTCATGCTGCCTACGAATCTATGGGGTTCGACGATAGCGGAGGATCCATGCCGGATCGTTCCTATTGGCCGATTATCGATGGTTATAGCCTGTACTAAGCGCCATATGTAAAGAAAAGGGGGATCGTCCGTTTCGGATCGGTGAAAAAGGGGGACCGCGTCGATTCCTCTTCCGCAGTCGACTATCCTCGTCTCCCCTCCCTTCCCCCGATCCGTCGGAGACGTTACCTGCCGCCACCATTTCTTTCGGACGACTCCTCGAGACCGGATTTTCACGCGTTCTTGCACAGGTGAGCAACGCGTGCGATTTAACGCAACGTTCCTCCGTGCCTGGAGCGTCGAAGAGCCGAATGTCAACCTCGAAAGTTCACATCAAGATAAAAATCATTTGAACATTGAAAACGTAATATCCAAACGTAATATCTTAGCATAATCGTCGAAAATTAAGAGAAGATTTTTCGAGTCGATAGGATGGAACGGTCGGGTTCGAGCGAGGCAATAGGCGAAAGGTCGACGGGAACCGGCACCACGACTTAATTCGACGTAATGCGGGATTAATCCCGGGTAACCTTTCGCCGAGGAGCCCGTGATTTAAGGCGATGATTGGCGTCGGCTAATTGGCGGCCTTGTCTTTCGCCGGCGAAACAGTGATAAATATACCATAATTCCGACTGCGGGAACGCCACGGGACGAACAGGGACGGAGAATACGGTGGAACGCGGCGGCGGCGGGGCAAGGACGGCCGAGAGAGGCTCGTTTTCATTAAGTTCGCCTAAACAGCCATCAATTCCAGCCGATGAAAGTCGACCCGCGTCGCCATCCGACATACATTTTCGCGCCATTTGTATGGATATTCGCCGGCCCGAACATCGCTCGCTCCGACGCGCGCGCGCGCCCTCGCGCTCTCTAATTAAATCAGCTGGGAATTCCAGGAATTTATTGGGTTTTCATGTAAATCAACCGGGCACGCAGCGGACACCTTTCCTTTAGCGACTCACCTTCCCGTGAACAAACCACTTTTTTCGCACTCCGTTTATTTATACCCCGGCTTCTTGTTAACACGGAATCATCTCGGACTGTCTCTTAAACAGAGTCTTTATTTGAACGTTATTTGTCCGCGGTGGGAGATCGTATCGCCGGTTTCATGGCCAATATTATCAGCGGTCTGCGAGTTTTTAAAACGGACAGCCGCGTTCCTGCTCGAACGAAAAGATATCTTGTAGATAGGTCCTTGAGTCGAAGCAGCTTCCGTTGGTGCGAAGGAAAAATTTCACAAAATTTATTAGGGATATACGAAGAACTGCTTAATTATCGATCATATTCAGCGTCAGCTAATTCGTCTACGCTGCTATTTAAACTGCGCGAGGATTGGTTCGCGTCTACTCATCAAGCGAACATAAAGTACACTGCGTAGGGAGAGCCCTTTATACTAGAAGCAATTTTAACTGTAAATCTAAAATAATTTATCCGACTTGTAATATTTCCGTTTTATATTACAAAGAGCAGTCTAGTGATTTATACAAGAATTACAGTTTTAATAATTTTCTAAATCTGCGCCTTGATAATAGAAAAATTGAAAGATGATATAGAGATTTTAATGGCACCACAAAATCGCCACTCGAGTGGAAAGGGTTAAACAATAAAAGAGGATAATATCCAACAATTTTTAACATTTACTTATTCTCCTATTTCCGACGAGAGACAACGCGTGCAACAGAAGAGGTTAAATCGCCGACACTCCCGCCTCAGCCTTCTCACCTAACAATAGCTTGGAGGGCGAAGTGTTAATGGGAAACAATGAACAGCAAAGTCTATAAAAACGGAGACGGCGTGCAGAAAGAGCCATCCGCGGCGAGACGCGCGCGTCAGCCGGCGAACAAAGATCCGCAGACGGGTTGCATAAAACTGCAACGTTGCACCCTCGGGGAGGCTGTGGGAACGCGGCTTGAAGACTTCATTATTTTTGAGGGGAGAAGTGCCCTTTCTCGTTAGGGGATTCCTCGCCCAGGGCGACGCGAGGCCGTCTTGTTAAAATTCTCCGAACTGTATATAACCCGGACCACGCACACCCAGTTCCCTCCCCGCGGCCCACCACCCCGCCCTCGCTCTCCTTCCTGCCACCCCCCCTGTCCCCCCTCCTCGCGCGCGGTTTCCGTTTCTTCCGCGCCGTTCTGCCGCCCCCTTGGTCGCCCTAGCCCAGGCAGAGTCTTATTTCGCGTTCTGCTCGTAGCTATTCCAGCGCCGAAGACTATAAAGCTGACGCCTCAATTTCGCGATAGACGTTACAAGCGCCGCGCGATCCAGGCTCGTAACGATAATTGCACGAAGCTGAGAACCACTGCTCCGTGTGGGCGTGGCCACGGCAACTCCGAGCGGAGCGGAGGCGGACGATTAACCCCTTAACTGTGCACGGTAATTTCCAGGACTTGTGGTGAAATAGATTTTTTTAAGGTAAAGCAAATCGACTGTAGATATTTTTATTTTATTTTCTAACACAGAAGTTGGAAAATTCATTTTCTTTTCAAAAAATTGTTATATTAATTACTATTTTGAAAAAAGGTTCCTTTGGAAAATTCTGTATTAGATAAGAAGATAAAAATATTTACAGTCCATTTGCTGTTTCAAAAATCGATCATTACTGTATTGTTTTAATTCTCCTGGAAATAATGTAATTCTCCAGTGCAGTTTACCGTGATCGAATATTTGGCAAAACCTTGTTCGATGAAACAAATCTTTTTGTTTATAATTTTGGACAATCCCTCTTTAAATTTAGCACGGAGTTCTACGATTCTACGCGCCGTCTTTATTGCTTTACAACCGCAAAAAGCGCACCTAAATCAACGAGCGCCAAGCAGGTATAACAATCACGGGAGCGATAAAATTAAAACGTGCGACGCGGCGTGATAAAGCAATTTTTTTTAAACAGACTGACACATTTCAATAAATATCGCGGGGGGGAACTGGCCGCGCGTCACGAACCGTATTTCCCGATGAAAAATTTAACCGAAAAAAATAAAAGGAAGAGAAAAAAGAGGGGAAACAAACTGGATTTTTTCACGGCGGGAGGCCGGTGAAAAACGAGGCGGCCGAAAATGGAAAAAGCGACGAAAAATCGGCTCGCGGGCGATGAAACGAGAGGGGGGGGGGGGGGGGGGGCGGGTGCCGAATGAATTTTAATTCGGCACGCGCGAAATAACAAACAAAGGAGAGCCGCCGAAACTTAAGCCAAACAAGCCGATTGGATATTGCGACGGCCCGCGGCGGGGCCTCCGCTCGGCAGCAGCAGCTGTTATCGGAATCGATCCGGGCTGTCGCGAAATCGAAATTGCTCGGCGACAACCCGAAACCGATTGGGAGAATCTCGTGTCCGGTGAAACCGAGCGCGCGGCGGGGGCCGATTTTTTCCTCCCCCCCCTCGGTCGACACTTCGACGGCCAAAGTTTGCGTTCTTCAATCCGCGCTCCGCTCCGTGTTTGAAAAGAGAAAGCAATCTCTTCGACTACGTTCCTATTTGCCAACAGGCGACCGTTTAATTGTTGCCAACGGGATTTTTCTTTTTGTCGCCGTGATTCCAATCTCGGGAACGCTTCGATTTCGATTTTGGAATCGTATACTTCCGCCGTGCACATATTTTGCGCGAAATTGCATGGCCGACGATTCGTTACAGATAGATTAATCAAATGAAAACTCGTGTCGTTCGTCGAGCACCATATTTTTTTTCCAATTTTTACGTATCTATATCGTATCAGGATTAAACAAATCCGCGACGGATTTCACGGTAAGGACGATACGATAAAAGTGGAGGCAACTTATTTTCTGTTCTGGTTTTCATGAAATAATTTTCGTTCGGACACGTTTCCGAGGTTGCGCGCGAATTTCCGAAAGAATAGGGGACGAATCTGTCTGTAGCTCGTGGGCTTCCGTGGGGTCGGTAGATTTCCCGGGCACTTAATAAAATCCCAATTTAAGGACGATCATCCCGTGGCGCGGTAATCGGTCCGGTTCTGTCCCGAGGGGGGGTTCCGACGAGGGTGGCGAACCCCTCGTAACCTCGCTCCGATTGGTCCGGCGTTTAAGGGATGATTCCGGGCACGATACCATCGCCGGTTGGCCGGATTTAATTAATCGATCGCACGCATTACCGGCCGACAAATGGTGGCCCGGTGGTTAGAACGCTCGCAGTTAATGTCGACGACCATTCGTCACGAAGAATAAACAAGTTCCGCTGTCGAGGATGGATTCGCCGTCGCGTTTCGACCCCCGCGATCTCGTGATTTCCTTCTCTATTATTTCATCTGTCACTCCGCCTCGCACTCTGTCGCGTTACGACTGGCGACGAGCTTCGAATTACGCAGCGAAGAGACGCTAGAAATGCATAGAATGTCGCGCCAATTTCATCTGACAAATATTGTTCAGCCTGCGATTATTGTTATTGGATTATCGTTAATGGACTGCGGTCCTTTTTGAAAAATAAAAATGGATGGACGTAAGATCTTAGTTACTTTTAATATATAATATTGTATAGTATATAATATAGTATATTAAATATTGTGTAGTATATAATATTTAATATACAATACACTTAGTTACTTTCAACTTGTACACTGATTTAAATAATACCTATGTTCGCCATAAATCATTTTCATCAATTTCACGGTGCTTATCAGTTAATGAATTATACCTCTTGTCTTATTATAATCGTCCCTAGCCTTTAAGTAAAAAATACAAACGCAAGAAACTACCCTTCGCGGCGAATCAACCCTTTCGTGATTCAAATTCAATTTGAAAATTCGTTGCACGTTGTCAGACTGCGAAATTCCTACAGGATTCTACTTTTAAGGGTGATTATAAAATTACGATATTTATCATAGTCGTCGAATGTCCTAGAAAATGTTGGATATTGATGTAAAAGGGTTGAACGAACCGGCGAAACTGCGAGAAAGGACGAAAAATTCGTGGCTCACCTCCGTAGAAAAATTCTTCAACGATCCGCAGCGGGTCGCCATCGCAGGAAGCGCCAGCATCCAGGAGGAGGACCGCTCCGGGAGGGTCGGAAGAGGGTGCAGGCGCGCAGGGGGTGACACGATGGTTTCATAAGTTATCGATTGAAAGGGACCGGTGGTGGGAAGGGTGTCAGTTTCCATGGCGACCGAACCTGCGCCCTGCGACTTGGACGTTTACCTTAATGCCCGGGAATTACGGGACGTGATTTTCACCCTGGTCGCCTCTCTCCCACTTTCTCCGTCTCCCTCCTCCCTCTCCTCTCTCTCTCTCTCTCTCTCTCTCTCTCTCTCTCTCTCTTTCTCCCTTCGCCCCTCTCCGCCTCGCGTGGAGGACGCTTTAAGCGATAATGTAATTTTATCTGCGCCCTCCCTCCCGCGCGCGCCCGTCCTCGCTTCCTCGACGATATTCCCAGCGAATTTACCCTCTCGGCTCACCTTCTTCTTCGAGCAACACCGCCACACGCCCCGCTTCCGCTCCCCTCGGCGATCAACGGGAACAACGTTTTCTTCGGCAAACAGCGTTAGTTCATTGGCCGGCGGCGAGGAATTAATTGGATTCCCGGGAAATTAATTGCGGCAAAAGCCACACCCGGCTCCGGAAATTAGAGGACGTTACCGTCGCGGTGAGATTCACCCTTGAACAGGGGGGTTGTAGAAGAAACGGTCGCCGCGACCGAGAGGATTCTTTCGGCGAGCAGACCAATTGTCGCCGTTTACCCACCGTTTGCAACCGCCGACGATCTTCTACATTGTCAATTGTTCTCCGAACTTCCGCGTCCTCGGAGCATCCCTTAAAATGCTTCTCACGTTTCAGAATAATCCCAAAAATTTCTACGAGCTCTGCTTCTTTTAAAACCACTCCAAAAATTCTTAAAAACTTCTCTCAATTTGGAACACACAAAAAATTACGCTGTTCGCTTTTTTAATATAACCACAATTATTATTAACTGCTTTTTCGTGTCTTAAAACAACCCTAAAAATGATTACATAATATGAACATAATTATCATAATCCTTCGAAGACGGTCCGTCGCTTTCGGGTCAAATTGAGACGACGGATAAATCGGGGTTCGTAAAACTATTTGGAAAGTATTTGGTCGCCGGTTCATTAGAGATTAGGGTCGGCGGGGGAGAAGATCGTTCGCGAGCAGCGAGGTAAAGCGAAGGATTTTTCCGCATAAAATTTTCATTTGGAAACGAGGCCGGGAGAACGGCGGATCGGTGGTAACGGGAGATGGTTGCCACGGGCACGATTCACCCCTAACTACGCCGGTGGAGCGGCAAGCCACCCCCTCGGGGGCTGTGCCAACACAAGCCCGCATTAACTAACTGCGCCCTGATTCGTCGCCGGATCGATCCGAAAAACGAGGAAACTTAACGCGAATTACGTCACCGGTCGCGGCGCAGTTAATTCTGTCGAAATGAAATGAAAGCGGCGCGGATTGCGACGGAAAGTCAACTCATTTGCTGAAATGAGGAAAGAATAGTGGCTCTGTGACGTAAACCCTCGATAGATTCGTTGTTTCTTAACGTTTCTCGATTGTTTTAACTACAAATTATTCGAAGGTCAACGCGTCGTATTAGCTACACCTAAATTGCATTTGTTCGCTCATTTTTTGACGGATGACGTAACAAAAATTTCAAAATTCTATCGCATTGCTTGTTAAAAAATTGAAACTAAATTCTATCGGAATGTAGGATAATTATTATATTGCGCGAGTAAATTTGTGCACTGTAGAAAACCCTTTCACGTCATCAGCAATGGCGCAAAGTTCTCAGAAATGATTTATTATCGGCTGAAAAACCCGTTCGTGGATTTTCCAACCCCTTTCGCAGTCGCGGCGCCTAAACGAGTTAGCCTAAAAAATCGGTTATAAATTACACCGTGAAAAAAAAGGAGTCTGTCTCCAATGGAAGAGAACCTTAAATTACGACCATTTATATTCTCCGGAGGAATCCGCCCCCATAGAGGCCCTTCGGCGCGCCCGAAAAGGCGGAGTCTCGATTCTTCGAGAGGGAGAGTGATACCGTTACCATGGAGTTATGTAAATCGTCGGGTTACACGTTCCTGCAAATTGGAAATCACCCTCGGCAGGGGGTTGGCGACGGTCTGAAGGTGTCTCGAACCGAAGATCCGTACCGCGTGATACACGAAAATTTTAAGGAAATTCGAGGATCGATATGGACTGCTTTATCTCGCTCCTACGAGATTCGTGGCATCCTCCGATCGCAAAAATTGCTTTCGCTATTATACCAAACACTTTGACCACTTATAAAGCAACGTTTAAATTGAGAATTACTTTTTATAACTTTTAACTTCTATATCAACGGAATAAAGGAGACTCGGCAACATTGTTGGCAATACTATATAAAGTATAAATATTGAATTATTGTTTGATTTTAATTTATTTAATTTAAAATATCATTCGAACACAAATTTATTCGAATAAAATTTTCCTCGCAGAATTTGTTCGATGTATTATCCGAATGAAATGTTACTGGAATAATGCGCAACTCTGCGGTTAGGGGAGCGTCGAAACGGCAGAAATTCGTCGAGAAAGTGGCACAGGAGCGAGCGGAGAGGCCATCGCTGAAAGGGTGTGCCACCCCCCGAGCAGCAGCGACGGAATGAGAATGGGGTGAGAGTCGAGGGCAAGGTGTCACCATCCCTCCTCCCCACGGCGTAACGAGGAGCGTGAAACAAGCGCGGAACCGCGTCGAATCGTCCCACGGGCCACGTTACACGCATTAGCTAAACGCTTGCTCCGATTGGCTCCCTCCTACAACCCGCAGCTTTCATCGACCCCCGTTCCTTTCTAAGGTCACAGATCGTTGGGGTGGAATCGGGGGGTGCCTGGATCGAAGATCAGAAATCATCTACAATTTGTGTCGAACGAAACCGCCGTTACCAGAGACGTGGGGGTGGGAAGAGGGTTGTTTTCGTCAGGGTTGTTTCCATTTAATGGGGCAGCCAGGCATTTCACGAAAACGAATCTTTCCTGGCGATCGATTGCCGAGTAAACAACTTTAAAATTTCACGACGTATAAACATATTAATTTGTCTTCAAATTTGAAGAAATAATTCAGTTACCCGCTAAACTGTATATTTTAAAATAAATATCAACGATAGCTACGTGGATATTTATTTCGTTTTTTACTCCTTTCGCATTCGATCCGCAAACTAGAATAATTTCTGTTACCGAGTTACCCGAGTTTTGTTCAAACATCGCTACAATCGAAGCTGTTTGCGAGTCAATGCTCGTTCCAATTCACACCGCTGCAACATTACCTCTATAACCGTGACAGCTTCTCTACATGAAGAAAAGTTGACGCTATGTTACAGTTGAACCATTGAACCAGTTGGACTTTATCTGTTAATTAGAATACGTACGCTTTACAATGAAAACTTCTGCTGCCGCCCACATCGTAGACAGCACGACTCTCGACGATGTGCTGATTTATTTGGGCAAGTATACGCCGCAGTTACAGCTCTGCTCCGTCGAGGTCTTTGCGTTATTGGAAGCCTTCTAAATAAATAAAAAAAAGCTATAACGGAGTAAATCGTAACCATAGAACACAGCTAACCATAGTCTAACGATGATCGCGTTCACCAGGCGAGTTCGGCTTGTACCAGAAGTTCCTTTTCGGGATGCTGACGATATTCTGCCTGTTTCTCACGTTCGTCTACTTCACGCAAGCGTTTCTGATCATCCTGCCGAGGGAGTATTGGTGCCGTTTGCCGGAGATGGCCGGAATGTCCGGGGAACAATTGCGCGAGATTATGATACCGAGCTCGAAGATGGTGCCGTTCGAGGGCCATCATTTGCCTTATTCAAGGTGTTGGATGTACGACGTGACCGTTCAGGAGGCAGTCTCCAGAGGGAAGCCGGACGAAACCTGGCCGGTGAAGAAGTGCGAAGCTTGGGACTTCAAGCTGAGCTCCGACGACGTGCCTTACGTGTCGGTCGCGCAAGAGCAGAACTGGGTAAAGTACCGCGGTTTTATTCCTGATACCACCAACACCGTCTTCACTTGATCCTTCAATCGCGCATGACGCGAAGAGCAGAGAAAAGAATTACTTTACGTCTTGCTTTTCAGGTCTGCGACGAAGCCTACAAGATCCACCTCGCGCAGAGCATCTTCTTCATAGGGTCCATCGTCGGCGGCTTCCTCTTCGGCTGGCTGTCCGACAAATACGGCCGAATACCAGTGCTAATAGCGACCAACTTGACGGCCTTCGTCGGCGGCATGTTCACCGCGGTCATCAACAGCTTCTGGCTGTTCTGTTTCTGTAGATTCATAGTTGGACTGGCATACGACAACACGTTCGTGATGGCCTACATACTCGTGCTGGAATACATCGGGCCAGGCTGGCGGACGTTCGTCGCGAACATGTCCTACGGGATATTTTTCACCCTCGGCGCCGTCATGTTGCCCTGGCTGGCTTATTACCTGGCCGACTGGAGGACGTTCTCCGTCATCACATCCGCCCCGCTGATCACCGCGGCTTTCACCTCGTTCGTGCTTCCGGAAAGCGTCAGGTACCGTTCGCGAGTCTAAATGCCGTCCTATAGCGTCAAGTAGAACTTATAGCATGAACAAAGTTATACATAACCTTGATATAACCAACGAAAGGGCACTATGTCACCTTTAAAAAGCGGAGCAAAGTGTAATAGGAAGTGTGTTGAGAAAGGTGGTTGATCAGCACGGGCCGGTTGGACAGATCGGAGAAGATCATTAGGAAGATCGAGAAATGTAACCGAGCGATAATACCGGACAACGTGTACTCGGAATTCATGGACGACTGCGTGCGAACTGCGGACAAACTGGCTGCGGAGGAGCACTCGATCCTGGATCTGCTGAAGACGAGACGTCTCAGGTAGCGCGATGGTCGCCGGATCAATCGCCGATAACAAAACTGGGTTGATATTGATGAATTTTCCGCAGGAGGATCACGTTGCTGCTGACCATATCTTGGGGGCTGATCCAGATGGCCTACGACGGCCACATCAGGTGTCTGGACATCCTGGGCATGGACATATTCACGACTTTCACGATCGCCTCGGCCACCGAGTTTCCGGCCGTGGTGGTGGTCACCTACACTCTGGACGTTTTCGGCCGGAGATGGACCTTGGTCGGCTCGCTGCTCATCTCGGGATTGTTCTGCCTGTTCACCACCGGCATGTCCGTCGGCGTCACCTACGTGTCCTTCGCGATGTTCAGTCGCTTCTTCATAAACATCGCGACGAGCATCGCGCTGCAGTACGCCGCGGAATTGCTGCCGACCGTGGTCCGAGGCGAAGGTGTCGCCTTCATACACGTCATGGGGTACGTCACGTCCATCCTCAGTCCTTTCATCGCCTTCTCCAGCCGGGTTAACTTCTACCTGCCGATGATCATCCTCGGTCTCTCGACCTTAGCCGCCGGGATAATGTGTCTCTTTCTGCCGGAAACGCTGAGGGAGCAGCTGCCGCAGACGCTGGAGGTGAGAGAACGCTGTCTTATCCTTACCCTTATCGCCATCGACTCTTGCATACAGTCGACGCGCGTCAGATTACTACTGTTAGCGGTATTATACTGTTTTGTATCATGCGAAGTGAAATCCCTTCGCAGAAAGATCCGATAATACGCTAAGTGAAACGACCCGTCGATTCGAGTCATCATTTCTTTAATGTCAAGAAAAGCTTGTCCAAATTTTTCACGAACTTAGAGGCGTCGATAACATAAAACTCAACCTTCAGTCGTTCTAAAATTAAGCCGCTCTGTTCAAGGACGGGGAAAACTTCGGGATCGGGCAGCGATTCTGGGACAATCCGCTCGCCAGGAGGAGGAGGAGCATGGTGCCCCAAGGACACCATGTGAACGCGAGACGTCCAGTCTCCAGGCCGGAGGTGTTGCGCAGCAGCATGATCTCCGGTTACCTGGGCGACACCAGGAGATTCTCCACTCTCAAGCAGAGGGTGAGTACCTTGTCCGACATCAAATAAGCGCTCTAAGCAGCCAGTCTGTTTAAATTGTCTCTACCCGATTCACTCTGTAAAAAGGTACACGGAATTCGTAAATAAAACAGAAACTCTGCCCCCTGTATTCATCAAAATTCATTTTCACGCGGTCGAAACAGACGAGATTATCTCGCGAAGGAGATGATCCTTTAAGCAGATCAAAACTATCCTTCGGACGGATTAGCCTCTCGGTTCGCGATTGTCGAAAGTCTCCGTACTTCTACCGAATTTTTGTAGACGCAGTTCAAATTTAATCCAATCCTTATCCTATCGCCAATTTTCTAAAACGACGGATCTCGGAATATTATGTAAGAAATTTTAGTTAAAACCAATAGACACGAGCCTGACTCGTGGTGCTTCGAATCGCACACATATAGCAAACGAATGAACAGTGCCGATTGAACAGCCGAAAGGTTCAACGCATGACCGATCTTCCCGTTTATGGTGGCCTAAGCAATCGGCAGACAGCGATAGGTAGATTAATAGAAATTCCTCCAGGGACCGACAAAGACGTTGATCGATCGTTTCGCCCGATACTAGGCAAAATACGCGACGGAATCGATTGAAGAATCAGCTCACGATCGCCTGGTGTTTATTGCAGGTCGACGAACGCCGAGACAGCCAGCCGAGAAGATAGTTCTTCCGGCATTGTTATATCGCGTGTGGCGGCTTCTTTAGAGGTTTTAGGACGTTTAGTTAATCGGTGGAAATTAGCGAGAACCGTGGGCCGACATGTGGCACCGTTTAACGCGGACACACGTCCCTCTACTCGGGTTTCGTCTCGCTTTCCCTGAAAACCCATAAATCTACGCGGCACGGGCTTCTCTTTTTATTTCGGGCGACGCACCCCCGCGCCGTGGGTGGTTCGCTAAGAAAAGAACTGGACGGAGACCGTGCGAGGGGCTGCTGGAATTACAAGGTGCGATGAAGGAGAGACTTTCTTTCGACTAGTTCTTATTATACTCTTATCCATCGATCTGTTGAATTCCCAATTTGGGGTGAATCGCAAACCTATCGCGAAGATGTTCCACAAAAACCATCCCTCTTTGCTGGAAATTATTGTACGCTCAAATGCTACGCGTGCATCGAGGTCTGCTTCTTTTGGAGACTGTTTCGAGAATAAATAATATTTCAGTGCAATCAATTTGAATATTTTGAACGACTAGGGTCGTCGCATATGAATTTAAATCGGTTACACGGGCTGCCCGCCTTTTCCACCCCCTTAATACGATCACAGTACAGAGCTGTTATGAAATAAAAAATGATAGCAAACTTAGTGAAACGTATTCGATTCTGCATGCAAACAATTATTTTATGTTGCCAAAACTCGCCAGTATATTTAAAGAATTTGAAATTCGTATGTACTGGCGTTTTATTTAAATTGTAAAGAATCCGGATACAATTGGTCATCCAGAGGAGATCAATACCACGTAAGTTCATTTTTATCGTATTTAATCATATTAAAAGTTTCCAATATTGTACGTTTAGTACTCTGTCGGCTTGTTAAACAAATTCCGCTTTCAGTGTCATAGATTTAATTTGAAACCGTAGACTTTATACATAGACTGAAAACAAGCGTCTCGTATTGGCAACGGTGCTCTGAGCGCCATCTAGAGAAGAGGATCCTGCGTGGCTACAGGCCGCGGCTCGATCAGTTAACGGGGGTCACAACAGAAATTCCTTTGTTCCGATTAGCTCGCGATCCGCTATTGATCCTATTCGCTGCGAATGAGAAGCATAGCGATGCGAGTACAGGCAGCACAGCGACAGAAACGTCTTTGTTTTCATTGTTTCTCGAGAAACACGTTGGAGTGGAACTACATGCATGTATATTATTTTAATAATTATATGATTAGACGCGGGTGAGTTAGAAAATACAGACTGTATTATCTTAAATGTTTTCCCAGCAATCTTATTTCTTTTTGTAATTTTGTAGCACGATACAGTGGTTAAGGAGTAAGAATTGTAAATGTATTATCAAAATTGGTAAACAGCCGAAATGGGTATTGGCAAAAGGATTGTTAATGTACGTAAGAGATACGCTAGGAAATACTGATTAATAGACATAGTAGAATATTATTTTTATGTGACACAGTTAAATTGTCTTGAAATTTTTACTTTAATATGACTTGATATTTTGCTTACTACATTTGCAGAATTTCAGTAGTGTTTGCATAATGGTATATATTCAACTGAACTTCTTGGCTGTTAGACAATGGTACTTATTATTCTTTACTAATCTCTGCACTATATACCATAGTCGTAAAGATATACACGCCTATAGAAATATTATTTTCAATAAGTCTCCCTCTCTTTTAAGAACATATAATGTATTACTGTTGACAGTAAAACCATTATCTTTTTAAACTCAACTACCTCATGAAACTTTGAAGAATCTACGGGGACCTTAAGGTGCCCAGGAGAGGTTCCTTCCGGACGATAACCTTGACAAAATGCAGCAATATCGTCGAACCAACTCTCATTTGACAAACGTTCACGATTGCTTTTCGCTTTGATACCTGGCTACTGGGAAACGCGATCCAAGGAATCGGCGGTTCCGAGATTTCGACTCTCGGCGAGCGATCGGCTGCACGAGGAGAATTTCAGCGGCCGCGGGCTACTAGCAACGGGTTAAGATCGTCGAATCCCCGGGTTTCGGAGGAGCAAGGAAAATTCGAAGCGATGAGAGCGAGGAGCCGAGGGAGGGGGGAGGACGAGAGATTTTCCGTATTTCAAGGTGGAACGGCCCCGCGTTGACAGCGCGAACGAGCGAGGCTCGTAAATGCGAGATTGCCTGGCCGCTTTACGAGCTTTCTATCGCGTTTTCGGGATTATTTGAGAAAATGGAATCCTTTGTGAGAGACTGCCGGGAGAGATCCCGGTCGACGGTACACGCCGGAGGGGCTCTCGAGTAGCTGATCGCGAACCCACGATGGCTGCGAAGGGGCGAGGGTTTTCCAAGGAGAGAGAGAGAAAGAGGGGGGGGGGGGGGAGGTTGCGAGTTAAGAGGATGGGCGGGCGTGAAATGCAAACCAGCTGGAAAATCGTAAAAGGCGAAAATGTAACGAACGTAATCGGGGCCGGCGGCGGACGATGGGCGTTGCGCCCGGCTCCACGTTCGCAGTGCCTCGTGGAAATGTGGGGAGGGCGGGGGTGGGAAAACGAGATACCCCCGTCGGCATACGTCGAGCAGTTTTATTGCGTCCTCGACGAAAGTTCTCGTAAAAGGGCCGAGACTGTAAACGTTCCGACCGCTGCTACTTTCTCTCTATTTGACACTCTTTCTTCCTCTTCTTCGCTTCGCCTCCATCCTCGTCGTTAACGCGGTGCCACAGTGGTCCAATTCCAAAACTTACTGAAAATCGATAAATTAGACTCGGTCCGCAATGTCTTAAAAAAAAAAGCATCAACGTGTGCTTCTCAATGATAGCGCGGCAGTGGTTCAACGTTAAATGGTCGCTTTCACTGTTTCGGCTTTCCTTTCTAGTAGATCCGTTCGTTCTTGATTGCCGACGTTTTATAGTTCGTTACTAATTGCCGGTCACGGGCGATCGCCGTTTCGTGAGAGAGAAAGACGCTCGGCGTTCCGAGAAGTGTTTCGCGCGGTCCGCGCCACGGTTTTCCAAAAATTGTCGACGATTTATTTTTATGTTTCTGTTTCCACGCGAGGCTCGTAAACCGCGAGGGAGATCGAGTTGCGCGATGGAATAGCTTCTGCCGAAGACGTTCGGCTTATCGCGCGGATTGGGGTTGCGGTTCCAAGCATCTGTTACTTGGAAACAACTGATTTATTACCGAGACTGGCCGAGTTGTTCGTCGGCCAGGATAAATTGTCGAAAACTCTAGGAAATTAATTTAGTTAGTTCAAACCTTTCTAGATTAGTCAACGGTCGGATCTCAGCGGCTCCGAGACACGTCGACAAGTTTCGAGTCAGAGACCCAATTGGTTGTCACTGTTTACGAGGGGTTGAAGACTCGCGACTTCCGGGGCGATCGAAAGGACGATCCCGACCATCGAGACCGCGAAAGCGTCGAGTCCTCTCCGAGAAGCGATTCGTCTCCCCGCAGTCCTGGCAAACTTCGCCTCGTTTGGAAGTTCGAAACCCGAACGGCCGCGCCGGTCGTTCGTAGAACCGGCAGGAGACCGAGCTGACTGCGCGAGTTCTCATCGCGGCGCGAGAGATCGCAGCGGCGGACAGGAAACGGGGCCCGGCGACCATTTTGGCATCGAAAAATTGGAGGCGTCGGCGGGCAGTAAAACGGCGGCTGTGCGGAATTGCCGGCGGCAATTTCGCTCGGCGCACCGTAATCCCAGCGTTTCCGAGCTCGATATCCAGCGCGCCGTTCCCCTTCGTTTATATCCGCGCGGCGGCGGCGGCAGCGGGAGAAGAACGCCGAGAGAAGCGGAAGAGCGAGAGTCGAAGAGGAGAGGAAGACAAAGCGGGTTCGGCCGCGGCCGAAGAAAAACTGCATCTCGCTAGAGGATCGGCTCTGCGTGGAGAGGGCGAAACACGGCCGAAGGAAATTGCGAAAATCTTGAAGAGGCAGTTTCGTTGGGCGGAGTGCCCGGCTAAACAAACAGTAGTTGCTGGCCGAGCAATCACGTAGGAAGCGGAGGATCGTTCCTCGCCGCGGTCCACGGCCGTAGCCGTGGCGAGGCGAGGCGAGGCGAACCGAGGCGGAGGCAGAGGAGAAGATGATCGTTTCGAGCGAGCCCGAGCTCCGCAAGGTGAAAATTGCCGGTTTGCCGTCGCGGCGGCGGCGGCGGCAGCGGCGGCTCTCAGTCGCTTTCGGAATGCATCCTCGGGATATGGTAGCCCCCATGGCCGGGCACCAAGGGAACGCCGGCAGCCCCGTTCGGTTTTATCGGCGCAAATTGCCCGGAAAGTCGGCTATCCTGCGCGCCCGCGCGCCCGCTCGCGCGCGTGTGCCCTCCCCTTGCACGCTCCTTCTCGCCATTTATTTTTCTCTTTCTTTTCTTTCTACCTCATTTTTTCGCGTTCTTTCGTTCACCGTTCCAACGTTATACCTCGGGATGGTTTGTTTGCACAGGCTTATGGCTCCGCGAACGGTTTACAGGCCCGGGAAACGGATTCGAGGCAGCCACGGCCGCCGTTACGCCCGATTTTATTTTATTTACGGCACCGGTCCGGTTTTTAGCGGGATCATTGCTGTTATTGTTGCTCCCGGGCAGTCTGCGCGACGCGAATATCACGCATGGGAATCGTGGCACCACCGTCGATTTCAACGCGTCGAATCGTTTCTTCGATCGGGGGTAGATTCGCGGCTTCCTCTCGTCTGGCGGACACCGGATCCGGTTACAGACGTGCGCGCAACGCCAGCGAACGCAACGGTATCGAGGCTCGCATACTCATTAATACTACATTTCTAAGTACCAGGTAAAGTCATCGTAGACATTTTATACGGAAATGTAAGTCTAACGGCGACACGATCTGACGGAGAACTTTTCGCCGCGTATTTCTACGCGAAATAAACGAACTTTGTTGAGTTGTTAAAAGTTTCCTAGACGACGAGTGAAAAATATTCTACATAAATAAGCAATAGCTTGAAGGGAGAGAAAGAAGAAATGAGAAAATTATTTTCATGTTTCACTGAATCGTTTTAGAAATGCCATACTACCATAGAATTGTAACAGAATGAACTATCGTTTCCAACGAAACGATGGAAGACAATTAGCGCAAGAAAAAGATTCCGTGGCAAATCATTCAGCTGTCTTATGGTAGAATACTATCTCCAATAAATTTATCCGCTTCCGTCATAAATATATAAAATCTGTGTGCAGTCGAGTCGTTAAATTGCTCGCCCGCCCCTTGCCGGGAATTACGAATGTTATCGCTCGCGGCGCCGATGTAAAACCGAGACAGATTAGTAATAAAACTAATGAAGAAAATTATCGCGCGCGACTGGGCGAGGCACTGTTCGACGGTAAAATGTTTATTAGCTGCGGAACGAGACTGACGCAAATGCGCCGGGTGTCGCGTCGCTCGTACACAAGTAACACGAATTTTTCACCAGATTTTCAAATTCATTTTTATTACGCTACGTTAAACAAATTGCCTGTTACTGAGACTTTAAGATTTGCCAAAGCAGTTAATCAGTTTAGCCCTTTTACAGTTTAAGTTTCTTCGGTTAACTCTTCGTTAACGCCAAGTCACAGCTACGTTGATTTGCCTTCGTTTGTTGCTAATAATTGCCTACGTTATTAGAAAATCTTCCATCTAAAACTGAAAAGAATGAATAAATAACTTTGCTAGCCGAGAAAGGCTTAACGTTGGTTCGAAAGTTGCGAATAACGTACTTAGTACACCATGTTCCAAATCACCGTAACGAGTCTGACGCGATGTTATAGGCCAAAGGGTTAATGTAATATTTTTAATATCGTGGGAGGTTTTTCGGAGTCGATATCCGGCGCTTAAGGAGATCCGAGATCGGGTAGAAGTTAATTAATAAAATCGACACGTAGACCGTGCGTTAAACGGCAAAACGGGCCGGCGTTCTATTTCTCGGATTGTCGATCAACTGTTTATCGGAGGGGGGGCCGGCCAGAAATTCAATTTCGCGGCGCGATTTGAAAACGATAACCAACATAAAAGCACGAATTAAAATGAGCCGAGGCAATAGCGGGGCCAGCTCGCAGATGCGATTTATGCGAGCACATAAAAGTCTCGAACGGCCGCGTTCTCATTAAAATCGATGCCCGTGTCCGGGCTGCTTTACGGCTGTATCGTAAACATTAATTAAATTACGGAAGAGAAAAAAAACACCGGCGCGTCCAATGCGGGGTTTTGAATTTTACGAATCGCGATACGGGTCGACTATAGTTTGCGTGTTATGGCCGTGCGGTACCGATGCTGTTCGGTTGGCTCGCGTTATCGAAAACTGGTAATTAAATTATATCGTAATGCAAATTCGATCGATTTTGCGAAATTTCCAACAGCGACGCGACAGTTTTTCTAATTACGAGTTTTCGAATTCTATAATTAAAGGAATAAATGTTCCTCTACACGCACGACTTGGAAATTCAAGTCGCGAGTGATCGAATGATGTCGGTCAACCTGTAACACGCATTAACGTGCGCGTAATTATCGGACGCGACGTAATCGCTCCGCGACGGTTTATCAATGCCGTAACAGTTTCAACGAAAGCGTCTACAGGTCCCAGTCGACGATCGATCGCGGTTCGCTCAATCGTCCGATTTTATCGCCGCGATAAATCGCGCCGGATCGCGAATCTCCCTGCCGATTCGGTAGCCACCCGCGACTCGGCCGCGATGCCCCCGTCGCGCGGATCTCGGACGCGTCAAATCTCCGGGCAAATTACCGAGATACAGGAGAACATCGTCGTTTACGGCAATTAACTCGTACGCGGGATCGCGTCGCGTCACGGTTCAAGCGGGTTCGTCGTCGCGAAGCTACCGAACACACCGCGCGTCGTCGTTTCGCGTTAATCACATGCTGTCGCGGCGCACGCTGACGGAGTCTGTTACTCACGGACACGCTCTTATCGAATCTGTTAATACTTCTTCGCGAGCGCGGCCGAGAGATAGAGTAATTGTTCGGCCGTTATCGGGCTTCTCGTTTTTTTTTATTCCGTTAATCGGTCCTATTAAACGTAATTGCGGGTTAATCGGGGGGGGGGGGGGGGGCGAACGGAGTATCGAATCTATTCGGAAATTCCGCGGCACGCAACCGCCGCGAGCCGCGCGATGCGAAAGCAGCCGTTACAGAACAAAGCACGATTGCCTGTGCTACGAGAAAATCAACCAGACTTCTTTTTATTTCTCGAAGCCGAATCTTTTAGTTGCGCAAGTAAGCCGCACGGTACAATTCCAGGAATCGTATCTTCATAACCGAGCTGATGCAAAGAGTTCGTCGAATAAAATCAGCCGGTTGCATATATTGTCTCGGGGGGATACTGACATATTTTATATAATAAAACGATTAATTATTTAAAGCTGCTACTATTCGTATATGGACGGATAAGTCGATTCTGTTTTTCGAATAACAATGGAATTGTTTCGCCGCGGCGCGTCCGTCATTGTAGGATCGAAATAATGAATATCTTTAGAAGGAGAGATGTGTCGAGAAAACGGGTCCGATGATTTCTCCCTCTCTCCGATGACGCGCGATATTCATTGGGACGACGGCCGCGCCGGTAAGGGGCGCAGAAACAGCCCCGAGCAATTCTGCTTTACACCCCCGCGGCGAATCGTGGCCGGATAACGAGGGGTGACAGGAATAACACCGCCATCCATGGAAAGAGTCCCACCGCACGTAGTACATTACGTATTGTGTGCTTACAGTTTATTGGCCGATGCGTGGCGCTCCGTAGCACGATCATCCCCCTGTAGTTAACTCAAATTGCATTATGGGAGGGCTGGTCGCGTTCTAGGGCCGATTGCGGGGTGGTGCCCGGAGCTGGCAACCCCACGGCGATCAGGGACATCGTAGCCCTGTGTACTTTGCAAACACCGCGTATTTGTGCCCGGCCGAATACGATTCATTGTTATCGATCGCACGGCGGGGATCGTCGATCGCGGAGGCCCGCGGCCCGAGCTTTATCCTCCTAATATCCGGCTGTGTACAATTCATACCTCGAATCTTCGAATAGCACATTTTCTCCGTCGCGACGACGCGACGTGCCACGATCCCGTTCCGCAGACTATGTTTTTCCGCGTCGATCGAACGGAAACCCGTCCGCGGGACTCGTCGATCAAAATTCGATTCATTGGTTTGTCTGATGATAAATTCATAGAGCTAAGAGATACTTTGCTGAAATAATTTTAAATTTAACAACTGTATTTATGAACAATGATTTAATAAAATTTTAGAGCAGTTAGCGTCTGCGCTCTGAAAATTCACTGCGAAATTGTCTTGTGAAAAATAAGGGAAAAGTTAATAATAAATTAAGGGACTCTAAATTCTTTGAATGACTCGTCCCCCGTGGAATCGACGCCCCGTGAATCGAGGGAACAATTTAAATCGGTGCCTGTCCGAGATCTACGAGATCGATCACGGGCCCCGGTAACTAGATCGCATTGTCCGTCGACGGCGAAGGTCGTCACGTGTCATTTGATTTCAATTCACCGCCCCATCATCCCCCGGCGACCGACACAATAATCCCTATTAAACAAATAGTCCTGATCGGACGGCCGACGGTGCCACATTACACGCACGCGGCTAACACAAACACGCCCATCGATGCACTTGCAGCGACAGATGCGGATGCGATTACGGAAATTGTCGGGGCTTGGAAAATCGTGACGTAAGGATTCGTCGTTTCGCAACCTCGTCGAATCTTCTGAACGCCCGCGTTCCATCGATTGCTCTTTATTTCGTTATTGCTTCGAAGCTAAAACATTTCTGGCTTAATTCTAATTTAATTAATTATGGAAAAGATCGTCGCACTGTTTACACTAACGTCGCGGCTTTAAATCTCCGTTTTATAGCTCAAACCCTTTCTTTCACCCTTCTGTAAACGTATCGTCGTCCAATAAAGAAAAAATTTAAATCCTAAATATTTAGGAATAAATTACTCGAAAATGAACCTTTGCGCAAGGTTTTTGATTTAATACATTTCTTCGCGAAAATCTAGTTTCCATAAAAAAAACAATGGACCTTGGTTGAATAAAATTTAAAGGCGATTTAAAAATTGCGTCGCGTTCCAAGATAACCGAGTACAATTACACATATAGCAGAACAAGGTGAAGTATGCGGGACAAGTGACTAAAATCCGAGACCGCCGGCAATTATTTAAAACTACCGAACCAGCGTGGATTCTCGTTTTCCCCGCGAACGGGCAGAGATTCCTCGAGAGATGGAGACGGCGGAACGGCCGCCGAGAAAGCGGGATAGAAGAATGGAAGCGTGGCCGCTGGGGTTGGCTGATGTAATTATGATGAAACGTTGCGGAATGGCGTATTAGATTATCGCTCGTTCCGGTTCACGGCCAGCGGGCGGCTGTTCTTAATTAATTTATTAACGGCCCCGGCCGACTCGAATTACCTAATTAACGTCGTGCACGCCGCTCGCAACGCGGGGGCTGTTTTGCGTCAGCCGATCGGGGGTCGGCGAAACAAAACGCAATCGTACCCCCTCGATCTTTTTATATCGTTTCGCAATGACGCGGGCTTGTTTCTCGCCCGATAACGACGCCGGTGACGAAAGACTCGGCGCGATGTTGCAATCGCCTTTGGTTTACACCGTTTCGATCGACTTGGAAACAGCGTTTTTCCACTCGGCGAATTTGTTGCGAACCGAGTGCAGAATCGGCGACATTTTTGCAAGAACGATAAGGGCGAACAGGTGGAGTCAGATACAGTGGCAGAGAGAGAGAGAAACAATTTGACCGCAATCCAAGGTTCGTAAAACAGAACATTTTTATGTTGCATGTAACATTTAAAACTATACTTTTTTAATCTTGTCCGCATTTTTAATTATCTAATTTTATAAGACCTAGAATCGATTTTTTCTTCCGTCGATTGGAAGATGCTTTGTGATGCGAACACCATTTATTTCACGAATTTGCGCAATAAAAATCTCGGCTGATGCTCGAATAATGGAATTATTTAACAGTAACGTTACGTGAAATACGCCTTTACCGATCTGCATACTAAATGATACCGATTACGGATCATCTTACATCGATATATTAATAAGCGAAACAAATTGGGCTAATGGAGAACCTACTCTCCCTCCTCTCCAATTTGTCCCGGCTAATTGGATCCTACTTGAAATAGCTAAGCCAGTTTAAAACCGTCTCCAATTATTCCGAAAAAAATTCGTTCACGTAGTCGCGGAGACAGTGGTCCATCGTTTCGCCATAAGCCCGACGAATCCGTTCGCTCGCCGTCGAAAACCGCGTTTCCAAATATATACCCCTCGGTCCCGGTAATCCGTCGTCGCGACGTCTTCGTAAATCACGTCGCTCCCGAACGTCGCTAACGAGCGTCTTCGATCGGCCCGGTTAATTAAACGCGTCGGTGTCTCGTTTCCCGAATTTCGGGGATCGTTCGTCACGAGAGAACCACGCGCGGAAAATCGGTGTTTCCGGGGAAACAGTCGACGAACGGAGGGCTCGCGTAGTTCCGGTTGAAAAGCGTGTCTTGTGAAGGAGAGGAGAGCCGCGGGAGGGACGATCGGAGAACTCGAAACTTTCCGCTCTTTCAGGAGAAAGATAGCTCCGGCATAGGGGAGAGGAAGAAGAGGAACGGCAGAGGGTGGAAGGTCAATTCCAGGTAATATGTAGAACGATTTCTCTCCGGGGCATGGGATATCCGTCGCCGCGGAGGGGCGAGTAACGAGAATTTCCACGTAGCAAACGGCATCCCCTTGGCTCCGTGTACACTTTATTCCCGGCGACGATTTATTCACTGTCATTTTTCCGTCGGGGAGGAAGGGATGGAGGGAGGGGGCCGAGGGGAGCGCGCGCGGGGCCAACCGAACAGTGGTATCTTCTGGTTCGAAAGAAGGTTTTATTGGGCTTTTTATGGGCCGAATAAACGGCCCCGTTACGCGCGGATTTTCCATGGAGCCGTGTTCTCCATCCAGTGATTCACCGTTGCTCGTTTCGACGGCTCTTTCGGTCGCGTTTTCCACCGCCGTGTTCCCGGGTAACCGAGGATCATGGGAAAGGATGTTCCCGTTGCAGCCGAGCCCGGGGAAATTGCGGCTGTTCGGGGTCATTGGTCTTCACCTGGAATTTGATTATCGGCGGCGCGACGCGGCGAGGGGTGAGTTATGGCGATTCGATGCAGTCGCCGGACCCCGTTCCGATGAAACGCGAACGTTTCGGGAGCGGGTATTGATCTTAAAGGCTGCGTTCGCGATCGAGGAAATCAAAAAATGCTTAGTGTTTTGATGCTATAATGGTCGTATAAAAATAATACTACTAGATTTTTTAAAATTAATTCATCTCAGAAAATATTCGAGCATTAATTATTAATTTCCTGCCTTCGATTTCAGCTTTCTAAACTGAGCTATGGAACGTTGAAGATTCTTTGACAATGAACGGGTTAACCGAATGAAATAGACTCGTCGTAGCCTATTTGGTAGAGGAAAATGGCGTCAGAGGGTCTACAATCGAATAGGCTCGTCGAATAATTGCGGCCATCAGCGTCGCTGCCGAAACGGTAGCCAAGCCGGCAGACACCACCCGAATAATCCGGTGGCCGAGCGTTGACACAGTAAACAACGTCTCGGTGTTGGGAAAATATTATTCCAAGGAGGGTCGGCCGAAACCCTTCGCGAGGGCTCGTGAAAATGATACACCGTTTGCGTCGGAGCCAGGTGGCAAGTTTTGCAGATAACATTAAAGCCAATAAAGAAAATATCGGTCTCTAAGTAGAAGGAACCCGACAAAGAGCACCGCGGATGGAGTAATGACGGATAATGGAAAAATAACAGAGATCTCGCTATAGTAAGTTGTGCCGTGGTAAACTATTATTTCCGGATCACAACGGTAAAGAGCGTTGAAAGCCATAGACTGGATACAACGTTCAGATTTTAGTCGAAATTCAAATTTATAAGCTTTACTTTATTTTAGTTCGATTTTGGTAAATATCGTATGCAAAATTATTGTTACAAATCGGGTATAATAGAAGTTAGATTAATTGAGAGGATTTAAAAAATACTATTCACTATTTTGAACTTTCTATTCTCGGCTCTATTCGTTAAATTGCCATAACTTCGTTAGGGGTGGATTTTCGGCGCTCGAGGTGTCGCCGGCGACGACCATTCGTCACTTTCGAAAGGGTCGTCGGAGAAATTTCTTTCGGCAACCGGGGAAAGAAAAAAAGGCAGATGGCACGCGCGTCCCGCTTAATTCGTAGCAGATTTCCTATTTCGAAGTAAATCGAAGCCGTGTCGCGTGACTTTCACCCTTCTCTCTCCCTCTCTCGCCGCCCGGTTTCCCTTATCAGTCGCTTTATTTTCACCGAAAGTTACGCCCCGGCGATCGTTTCTCCTTTCTTCTTTTTTCTCTCCCTTCGGCCGACTACCATCGGCGGACATCTGGCGCTTTCTTCTTCTCTTTTTTCGGCCGGGCTCGCCTCTCGGTTTTATCTCGAAACACGCCCGTTGTCGAAACATTTAATGTTACTACTCGGGCCCGAACAGAATCGGCTCGGCCTTTGATATCCCACGAACGGGGAAAACACGACCAGAAACGAATCCCTGCCTCGTGGAACACCGTGTTCCCCGGATTGGAGGGCAATTAAACTTCGTCCGAGAACTGCGGCCCTCCTTTTCGCCGTGTCTCCTTCGGAATCCGCGGAATCTTGTACGGCCGACGTCTCTACAGTCCATAGAATTTTTAATTGTTTTCATGGGCCACGTCAAAACTCCCAGTAAAATTTCACGAGCCTGTCTACTGGAATTTTCCCTCCTTAATGACTTTATTTATCGATCGATTTGAAGAAAAAGGTTTCAGGCAGAATGCAACCCCTTGCATTGCAACGAAATATATGTAGATTATTCGAAACGAAAATTAAATTTCCAATCTGCCGGAGGAAGTTTATATTAAGTCGTAACGTTTACTCAGCCGCAATATACATTAAATAAGAATTAAAAAATGTATTCCACGTATTATCTCATCTCTTTTTAAATCTATTTTTGCTCGACAAAATTCATCGAGCAAAGAAATATCGTGAATTCTTGCGGACGTTTCGGGGCTCGAAAATAAGCTCGCCGATGGCGAGTTAATCGTCGCTTCATCTCGGTGCGCGCAAAAATAACCGATAAATAGTAGAACGGTTCCGACGAGCGACGAGTTTACGTATCGCTTAAATTCTGGCGTTGCGTATCGTTAAGCCATCGGCAGGCTAATGGGCGTCGATTAAACGGGCGCCCGACGAAACGGGCCCCCGACGAATGCGCGAGAGTGAAACCCATTTGCGTAATTATTTCGGTACGCGGCCGGAGCCGTTGCTCGCGGCCGGATCCTAGTCATCGTTCCGCCTCCGGGCGTCGAAATCACTCGCCGCGCCGTAGAAAGCGTTTTCTGGGCCCTTTTCCACGGCCGTGTTCCCCCCGAGCACCGCGTCCCGTCAGCCGTAGCCGGGCGATCGGTGCGGGGGTGGAAACACGCGATAAATAAACCGTGAGCCCATTCAAGTAAGTGGTTATGTTTTTAACACGTGCTCGCGCCTAACAGTTCACCCCCTCCGGCCCGGAACCCTCCCGCCACGTCTCCGTCGGCCACGTATTTCGCAATGGCGTAGCCACCGAGACTCCTCGCGCACGAAAATATCCGCGCGCGATTCACTCTTTCGACGTTTCTTTCCTATTTCTTCGCGATCCATCTTCGCCGTATCAACTTAATCAAATTTTTGGTATTTAGGTTATGTAGTTGCAATTTTTGACGGTCGTTTATTCTCTCGAGACAAGTATATAGATTAGGTAGACCTCCGAAATATTCATCGCAGGTCAGATTTTATATGAAAATTTTAGAACTCGCGACGGATATTCCGTACATGATTTAATAAATATTACTGCCGGTTGTTTCTATTAAATTGGAACAAAATTTGAATCAAGAAAATTATTAAGGACGAGAAAATATTAATCAACGCAGAAAATCTCTGCACGCTTCTTTGTCGAATATATTATCAGTCTCGTCTTGTTATAAAACAATATCCAGTGTCAAAATGTAGAACAGTTCTCCCGCATAAGCATATCTGCTGCTAACATCATAATTTCGAGCATATATCTCATTCGTGGCGTTTCTCGACGATGAAACCAGTCCGAATTAAAAGAAACGTGGTCGTATAAAAATCGCGTCGCCGAATCTCCCTCGGTTTCCTATTTTGTCCCGGGTCTATCCCCGCCCTTATCTTCCCATGCCGAATCGCGTGGGTCTTTTTACGCTACTGATGTCCAAGCGCGCGGGGCACGGCACGGGAGTGCTACACGAGCGAGGAGGAAAGGACAAGGTAAAGCCCGATAGACGAGCAGGAGGGAAATGGCGGAGGTGGAAGAAGGAAGAGAGGCGAAGAGGTCTCTCTCGTCGAGATGGGAGATGCGCCGACATAACCGATAAATAACAACGGCAACGAGCCTGTCAGACCCTTGTTAAACCATCGTGCACACGCTCACGCGGCCTAGCACGCACGCATTCACGCATTAGAATACGTTTTAACACATCCCTCGTGTCCCTCTCTCTCTCTCTCTTTCTCTCTCGTTTCGTCCGCTCCGTCTCTCTTCCCTCTTCAAACTCGGAACGACCGGAGTCTAGATGTTTGGCCCCCGGGGGCCGAGTGCCATTGACGAATATTACTCCGGTCCTTCGAGCAGCTAATTAATTCCGCTTCTTCGTCGCCATTAGGACCCACGGTTGCGCCCGCTTTTCGTTCGCTTTCGTTCGCCTTCGCTCGCCTTCGCTCGCGGGAGAGGACCACGTCTAGCTTAATCTCTCGGCCGTCCGAAAATATCTGTCCCTCCTTTCTGCAACGTTTCGTCTTCACCGTTCTGCCCCGGAAACGTCCGTAGATCCTCTATCCGCGATTGGCTATTGTCCAAAATGTATGCAACATTATTTATTGCGAAAATAACGTTCACGCTTTGCTGACTAGACAGCCCGAACAACCGTGGGCTTACCGTACCGCGTTACTTGCGCGTACATCAATTTTCCGCAACGATCGATCGAGTTATTATTTTCACTTCTGTAGAGAACAAATGAAACTGTTTGTTCGATAAAGTAACATTTTGTTCTTCGACTTTACACAAAGTTCTAAATAGAACTCATTCGATGGAGATCGTAGCGATTTCGTGTCGAACTCCTTCACATTCCTGTGCGAACTCAAGAGCGAACCAGAGACGGAAATATCATCATCGACGCCGCGATCGAGAAAAACCCTCCCGCCTCCGCGGGAACGTCTCCCTGCGCGATGGATACCTTTCACCCCGTCCATTTCCATGCGGTCCCGCGACGTCGAAACGAAGGTTCCGACCTTTCCGGACTAAAAAAGAAACGGTTCCCGATACGCCCGAGCCGCTTAAGCCGATCACCGGAAGGACGTTTTTATGGTTCGCAGGCTGACAGCATTCGGGAACGGGTTCCTCGCTCCGTTACCACGTTCCGCGGTGGCAAGCGGCCGGAGAGGGGGGGAGGGAGGGAGGGCTATGAAGTGCCAAGAGTTGCACTTACGTCGGTCGACGCGGATGCATCTGCCTCCGTTTGCACGAGCCATCATTTTATCCGCTCGGCTCCGGCTCTCGGGCTCCGGCGCAACGCCCGTTTACGCTCGAGTTACGAGCCTCTGCCTCTCGTACCCTCTTCGCGGCCACGGCCTCCCCCTAGCCCCCTCCCCCCGCTCCGCCGCCTCGCTCGTTCGCGTCTATCTTAAGGGTACGTTTTATGAACTGTACTTTATGAATTTGTCGAAGAGCCACGAGATGGTATCGTTAACGCTCCTCGAGGGGGCAACGGAGAGGTGTGGTTCGCGCGAGGAACCGAGACGAGCGTCGTTCCCCCTCCCCCCCTCTTGCCGACCCCGCGAAACAATTAACGTTTCGCGACGGCCCGTACCGTCGGCCAATTATTGTCCGGTTCTTTTGTTCGGGAACGGATAAAGAAGCGTCTCGAATGTCAACCTGTCCGGCGATCATACCTTCCTCTTCGATTAGTTTAACTTCGTGGCTCGTTTCCTCGCGATTATTTACGTCGTCGCCCCCGTCGCGTATTATTTTATACCTCGTCGAAGCGCGTTATCGTTTGTCCGCTGATTTTAACGCAAGACGCGTGGAAATTGTTCTCTTCGTTCGATCATTTTTGAAACGGTTTCGTCGTCTTTTTGCCAATCTATTTTTATTATTAATGTATAAAATTCACAGTCTAGTTATCGTCGAGAGCGAATAGGTCGAAAGATAGATCAAAATCACGGCGAACGACAGCGGCCGTTGATTATTTCAACGACCGAATTTATTTAGATCTGTCGTCGTTTTTATTACATTATTCTCAGCAGTGTTAACATTTCGATGAGAAAAAAACTGCGAGACCGGTCACGTTGACCGCAACGGTATGCCCGCTGCTAAATATACTGTTTCGATCGGTTACACGGGATTTTTTTAATCGGGACAAGGAAAGCTGTCGCTCGAACAGAGACTAATCGGCGCGGCAGGAAACGCGTCGGAAAACCGGAAAGACTTCTCATCACCGTTCAACGTCCACCACCGAGTTCCGACGTGGCTAATGTTACTCCGTTCGATGAGAGTACCACGGCGAAGTGCTCCCAGACACAGCTTCGCACCGTTAACCCTTTGCACTGTGATTCCTTCCACGTTGCTTTATACGTCCTCAATATTTTCCTCAATGAGATAATTTTTGTTCCTTGTACTATCCTTATTTACTTCCATCTCTAAACTTTGATAATAGAAAAATTCAATTTTATTCCGATGTAGAAGAAATTATTAACCCATTTGCATCACACGGAAAAGTAGAAAATTCGTTTCTATCGGCAAATTTTTATGAAAATGTTTTAAAATATGACAAATAAAAACCATATTGTGCGTTATGATGAAAATGGATTAATAATATTCATATTTAGTAGATTTTTCGTGGAATCCTTGTCGCGAGTCTGACTCGTTGCTACAGCGAAAGGGTTTAAACCGCATCGTCGCGGCTTAATAATCAATTCCGATTAACTCCGGTACAAGGAGTCGGCGGGGGTGGGAGGCGGGGGTGCAATACGGTACGGCACGTCTACGGGATACCGTAACGAGGCCATAAATCCCCGGAAACCGTTTTTTTCTGGGAAAGAGATCGTGAAACGCTCGGGACCCGCTCGACATTCGATCTGTTTTCGAATTAGATGCCGCGCCGAAGGTAGTCGCTCGTAAAGATGCCTAGAGAAAGAGGAAGAAAGAGAGAGAGAGAGAGAGAGAGAGAGAGAGAGGAAGAAAGAAAGGAAGCAAGAGAGAGAGAGAGCTAGCGGCCTGTAGATTCTATCGGCTAGAATTATGTCTTTATTAGCCGGAATCTCAGCCCGATGACCATAACGGTTTATCCCTTCTCGCCGGTTTCCGCAGGTGTTCCCCGGTTGCCACCAGAAACAAGGGTTTCGCCGTGGAAAATGTCAGGTCGCGCAGCCGGAGGAGAGAGAAAGCCCGTACGTTTTTCGTGACGCGATCGCGATCCTCGTTACTCACCCGAGATCTACCGAGCGATCCGCCGCCGATCTACGGACGACGCCGAGAACTCGCGATCGGTAGCCGCTCGTAAATCTGTTGGTACCCCGAGGATTTTTCGCGGTGCACCGTTAGCTCGACGCGACCCCCGCCAACGGGATCGTTTCTCGGGGGCGATGGGATCCGGGGAGAACAAAAAGAAAAAGAAGAAAGAATGGTCGAAGGGTAGATCCCGGCGTTGGATAACCCGGCGAAATTAGGCGAGTCTCCTGCCACGGGGTGTCCTGTTATTTCCCCGGGTCCGGCGATCTTATCGCCGACGGGAAACTCTGTTTTCCCTTCTGGTGGCAACGGGTCCTTGGCGAACGACCGGGACCGGTCGCGATCCCGATTGACACCTTCTCCCGGCGAAATGTCCTCGATTTTCGGCCCCAGTTCTTCTAGAATTCGGAAAAGCGTGTTGTTTCAAGGGGAGCAACAATTAACTTCACCGCGACGTCGGAAATGAAGCGTGAATTCGGCAAACTTAAACAGAATCTTACATTTAGCAATGAAATTATTAAATGAAGAATTTAATCATTAGGACGCTTATTTCTCCCCGGTTAGATGCTTTGCGTATTCTCAGGAATCAGGGAAAAGAATGGCACTCCTGGCGATGATTAATTCCAGAAATTTGACGCGCAACGCCGGAAAGAACGGTGAGCGTTTATCCGGCGGCTACCGAATAGAAATTTGTCGACAAGGGAAAGAAAGCGTTAAATGTTGTCCGTTTTGTTGGCCGGCCGGCGAACCGAGGGAACGGCCAGGGAATTTTAATAGCTCGGCGCCGTTAGCGTTTGTTCGGGGGATGTCGCCGTGGCACGGTCGAACAGGTTCCGAAGCGTGGAATTTTAATGGGACACGAAAACTATTATCTAATTTCTTCGTTGCCGGGGCCCCCGTCGAAAGCCACCGCTCGGGAACAACACGGGGGCCCCGCTTTGGGTACCGAGCGCTGGCATTACGTAATTCCCGTCGACCGACGACTGCCGCGTCCGTATTACGAAAACGACAATTATCCACTTTCGCGTTCGTTTTGTTCGGCGTTTATTAAATCGTTTACGGGGAGGGGGGCGTGTATCCTAACAGGCTGTTTAGTACACGATGTTACATGCGTTTCGCGATCATACCATTACACGTTTCCCGCCGTTAAAATTATTCGAGGCCGGACAATTTTAATGGGCTTCTAATATCTATAATCAAACGATTTATCGTTACCATTCTACGCGTACGGCCGTTGAATCGCCTTCGACGCCGGATGGCCCCGGCCGGATACATAATCGCCCGTAATGCTGAGCCACTGTCGGCGACAACACCTATCGCCGCGGCTATTTAGCGGAATTTTAATCGCGTGCAAAGTACTGAGAAACGTATTAGCCTTCTGGCAGCCGTTACGATATCCTTTTTCGCCGGTGATGTTTTTCCACGGCGGCGGCGATTGATTTCAGACGCCCATGGTGAGCCGGCAAGCGTATTGGTGAATCGAAGGATTTATTTTAAACGATATAGCTGATTTGGTATTCTCGATTCGCGATTAATCGGAGATAGTTTTCTTGCAAAATCTACTGTGTTCGTTGACTCAGTTCTATTGTAAAATGCGAGTAAAATCATTCCTGGTATATTAAATATTTATATCACTTTGAGAGTCCATTGACGCAGCAATTGCATTCCTAAATTTCATTCGACTAGCTCGTTGTAATAGTATTGCAATAATTATGCGCCAGAGAGACGTCAAACTCTATAACGTCACATAAAACAAGTGAAATTTAAAAGAAACTAAAATATCGGGAGAATATCTCGTCTTTGATGTTAAAATAACATCGACTGGAATTCTCGCAGAATTGTTGGTGAAAATCGCAAGAAAAAACGATTTATATAAGCAGGGCGCTGTTTGCGAGGCGTCGGCCATCTTGTCGACGCTAGAAAAACCCGCGAACAGTCGGAAAAATATGGCGCGAGGGGTCCGGGCGATGGGGGATCGTCGCAAACGAGCCGGATTTTGGGCGCGCGCCCGCAGAAAAATCAGAGAGTTAACATCAGCCGGACAGATTTATCAGGGTGGTCCCGCGGGGTGCGTCGCGGCAGCTCGTTGACGGAGCACCCCCGCGGGACGGCGACCCGTTCATACATGCGAATCAGGAAAATTCCGCTCCGCCGTAGATCGCGGCGTGTGATCCGCCCCGGCCGCTTGTAACAACAGCCATCAGCCGCGGAATGGAGGAGGTACGGCCGGACTCGTTACGGTTTTAATCGTTTCATCAACTTGTTGTTATCGCGGCGAATGTCCGGCCATTTTGCGGACGATTGGACCGCGCCGCACGGGTGGGATTGTTTTGTCCCTGGCGGGTTTTCCGCGGCGATTTGCGCGGAATAACCGCTGGAAACGAGCTGCCCGGCTGCGGACCCTCCCGCCATTTTGTGTTCCGGAGTAATTCGGGGACTCGCGGCGAACCTCGTTTGCGCTTCTCTGTTGCGAACTGCCGGTTTACGACGGCAACTTTAGGGGTTGTTTAACGATTTTTTCGAGCGCTCGAAAATATTAGTTTGTAAATCGCGAGTATAAGAATTCTGAACGAAATTTGAAATTACACACTACAATTGATAATCCAAAAATCAAATAGTAAATGACCAAACACCTCCCTCCTCGAAGAGATAAAAATTGAACGTGCTGTTATTAACGAAACTTAAACACAACTATAGCTCTTTAGAAAATATCTGCGGCTTATCTAGGGGATGAAAACAGTTCTACTGCTATTGTGATTATATATTCGTACAATCGGATCCGAATTATTCTACTTATCTGAACACGTATAATCACTGCTACTTCCCGGTTATTTCTTCTGGATTTACTTTTATAATTATACAAATGAATTTAACGCTTTAAACATCCAAATGGAATTCAAGTATTACGTCTTACAGCTATGAAAAGTTGCTCGATAAATCGATGTTCCTTTTGAAAAGTCGTGACTGATTGTGATCGCTAACGCAAGGATCGAATCGCTGTTACGATCCACGTGTTTCGAGAAATATTTGTTCGTTCTACGGTAGCCTCGCAAAGGGTGTCTTTTAGTCACGTTGTCGTCCCGATTTCGGGAAAAGGAGCCGTAACCAGAGACAGTCTCAATTATTGCGTGGAACGTTGCCCGGTCGGTTAATAGACCGGACTGACAAAAGAGAGTCAGAAAGGGACGAAAAGAGAGAGAGGGAGAGAAGAAGAGAGCGAGAGAAAGAGAGAGAGAGAGAAAGCGGAACGTGACACGGTTTTCCGAAGCGCCATAAACTTCGCTCTGGAAGCGTGAAAACTGTGCCCGTCGGAGGGTAGCGGAGGGCGAGTTTCGGGGTCGGGAACAATGGGCGCGAGGGGTGGGGGGGAAATAAGTAAGTGGCCGGGACCTCCTGGTGGTCGGTGCTCGACTCTGTTCCCGCGCGCACCACCAGAATGACTCGAGTCAATGGTGCCCTGTTATTCGGGACATTATGGGGCATCGTTTGTCAAGTATCGCCGCGGGTAACCAGGACGTCCGTATGTTCCAGATAGTTCTGTGGAAACGTCGAACACGCGGCGGCCCGGGTTTTCCAGCCGAGCTGCTTCAAAAGAACGCGTTCGACGAAGGGTCGCGCTGCGATCCGAGATAAAACGAAGATCCGGCGTCCGTCCGGTCTTTGTTTCGAAATTAACGGCCCGGCTTCGCTGGAGCAACTTGGCCTATTTAAAGCACCAGATTGGCACGGAACAACTGACAAATAGCCGACACTTGGTATTTTTGATGGACGACTGGGACGGACTTCTTTGGGGCTAAACCCGGGGATCGGTGACACGCGTTGATTTATAAAAATCACATATTTTTGCAGTCTCGTCGCGCGATCGTTTCCGCCGTGGTTGGAAATTGAAAAAATAGAAACTTTGAAATATCTTCGCGAGACATTTTGGGAAATCTACGAAGTGTGAATAAAGTACGAGAGAGATTGTCGACGAACCGGGATGGCCCCGAGGGACGCAAAAAGTCGACAAATTGGATCGACGATGGAAGAAAAGAGAAAAAGATGCGGCAGTGTTAAAACACGTCTTGATGAATCGGCTTGAGCAAACACGAGGAACTCGGACACGGGTTCGGATAATCGAAGACTCGCGACGGTGTCCGACTAATTGCCGCGTCTCTACATGGGGATAGAGCTCTCGATTAGGGCAAAAAGGAGCAGAGGTCGCGGTCCGTGGCAGGTGCGAGTGGTTAATAAAGAGCGGCTCTCGTTGACGGAAGCTAATTCCATCGACGTGTAATTCGATTTCGAAACGAGGCGAGGCGTGCGTTAAATAGCGAGCGGACACCGCGGGTGATCGAGAGGAGACGTGTGCACGGTCGCGTCCCGTGGAAAATTAATGAATTTCGAATCGAACCGCCGCGCCTCGCCTCGCCTCGCCTCGCCGCGAGTAGTTAATTTTCGTGGAAGTCGGCGAGCAAGATGGCTACCTGGTTCGCGAACAAGCTCGCTTAATGCCACCGGCTGCTAATGGCGTTTCGATTGCCATTGGTAAATACACAGTGGCGTAGCACCGTGCCTCTTATCGGGGCTCGTGGATCTTCTCTCCTCTTCCTCATTACCATTCCTTCAGCGGAATCTTGCGTAAGCGACGCTCGAACACGGGTACCCGATGTCCTTTCCTTACTCTCGTTTTTCCTAAACCGAGAAACACTTTGCCGAGTCTATTAAATGGATTTACCCACAGTTGAATCGTATCGGCGGACAGCTTAAACATTTTTTAAAGCGCAGCGACAAGTTTGAAATTGTTAGAAACTGTGCCGATAACTAATAATGCTGAGAGGAACGATTGCTTTGATTACAAGACCATATTTCCATCTCCTCTTTTGCAACGCTGTAGATCACTTCTTTGAGCCAATTCCGTGTATTCCAAGGGCCTTGCAAATAAATAATTTTTAGCATCGCGACGATTCGATGCCGGAGGACAAATTAATTTCGAAGCGAGGGGTAGGGGGTTGGATGGGGGTCGAGATCAATGTAGCCACGTATCTGCATGCCGGCGGAATTTCAGCGAACGGATTAGCCCGGCGAAGGGTCGAAGGAAATTAATGGTCCGCGAAGAACGAGGGACAAGGAGCGCGCGCGGGCCAAGGTTCATCGAGCGAAGTTCATCAAAACGCAGTTGCCGGATCGTGGCACCCCTGTTGTCATCGACAATGGGCCGCTCAATGGTACCTAATTCGCAACAATGGCCCCCGTGGCCATATATTAATGGTCCGCGCGCTCGTATACGCTCGCCGGCTGCCATTATGTTGTCCTCGAGGACACCGTGTACAGCCTGGTGTGACATTGTGTCGGTGTGCACGCGGCCGCGCGCGCGCGCGCGCACACATATTCCGAACGGATTCCGCTTTATGCTCGGAAGCAGAACGGCCCCGGACGTGTACAGTGTACGGACCGGTGCAGATGCGACTCAATTTCGTGGATGACAAATCGGACCGGTAACGTTGTCAGGCGACGATTAAAGGGCGCGGCCCCCGGCGATTTAATGGCGCCCGTGATTTCGATTAGCCCCGGAATAGACCGGTTTATGAATAATATGACTGCGGGGGCGGAATTCCAGGAGGCCACTCGCAGACGATCCTTGTCTTCCGTTCCGTTCGACCGTTTCCTACGCGGCACAACTATTCCGTTCGATTTCTTCGACGGCCAGCGTTTTTTCGGAATTATAACTAATGGCCAATGTCGTGCACGATCTTGCATTTTACCATTTTAAAATTCGCTGATGTTACAGAGAATTTTTAATGGAGAAGTTTTCGGAATTCAAGTATAAAAATCTTTCCATATCTTAGTATACTATTGATAGATGGGAGGAAGTGCGCGAGATTATTAGTCGCGCGGATATGCATCTATCGAATGCAATGGAAAATAAAGTATTAGGTTTTGGAAATGAAAGGTTTCCAGGACAGAAGCCATAGCCGATTTAAGAATACCCATAATTTTTTTAAAACGGCTACTCATATGATCTTATTATTTTATTATTTATTATTCGACTTATATTTCACCGAGGCCCATAGTATGAACCTTTCGTGAAATTCGTCCGTGAAATTCGCAATATGTCCATAACTATTCAATCGTGTGTTAATATTATGATTTATCGAATTATGATCAAAATTATATAAGCTGTCGTTTCAAGAAAGAAAAGAAACGATTTTACTTTTCAATGAAATAAGAAAAAGAAAAAATCGATTCGAATCTGATCGTGATTTCGTTATAGTGGCGTCATCCGTGGCAAAATGCTCAAACTGTTAGACAAACGTCACTCGTAGCAATACTATTGCCGTGTCGCGTTCATCATTACTGGTATTTCAAATATTTAAGTTTTTTAGCGAAAATAGGGTATACCGTATACCTCATACGCATTTTAGTACATTTTATCACAGGCTTAGTGGTAGGTTAGGTATACTCATATGCCACGTTCATGCTGGTACCATAGACTTAGAATTCGTACAGACATTGCCATAAAATTAAGTTAGAATAATAAGGTTCGAATACTTTCATAACTTACTGTATATACGTACAAAATTGTAATTAAGACAATTTAACTTTTAACGATTTAATATGTGTAAAGAATAAGTTTTTATACAATCGGTAATTCGGATCCGAAGCCAAGAAACGCATTGCATGCAATGTCTGTACGGATCCTAAATCTGTGATAATGCTTTACCTCGAAATTTATATTATCTTCATCCGTTACAGCATCGGCACAGACGAAGTATAAGCACAGGCAAGGTATACGGCGGTGCGTGAACGTATATGGTGTGTTAGTTGAAATCGACTATACGGTAGAGTCGCGTCTATCGATCGTGTTCCGGACTATTATTGTAGAGGGAACCACGAACATAAAATTAAATGTAAACGTTTCTTAAAATATAAAAAATTGAAAGTTCCGAAAAATTCAAGAAGGACTAAATGGATTCGCGTGACATGTGGTTTAATCCCGAAAAAGAGAGCGACTCTCAAAAGTGGTTAGTCTCTTTGGGAGAGCGCAATAATCTCTTAAATTCTGATATTCCTTATATACCAATGTTTGTGGAAAATATCAACGAGCATTGTTCCCACAATGATTTCGAAGAAAAGCGAATCAAGACGATCCAAACTATTGGAGAAATCGTCGCGACAACGAGGGACTGTGCTCGTATTAAAACGTTAACACCCGGAAATGAATCAGAGTTTCCAATTTCGTTCGACGAATTGGACGACACTGATATATACGTTAAGGACGATAATTTTTATCGCCCAATTTGGGTAAGAATCATTCTAGAAGATTGCACATTTCTTATTTAATGTTGGATTCTAAAAACTGTGAAGCAATGAATGCATAGCTAAATTTTTGTTCCGTTTAAAGTATACCTCACTATTATATTTCTTTGTCAGGAAAAATATAGAACATTCAAAATATATGGCACATTAAAATATAAGGGCACAGAGTACATGATAGAAATAACCCATCTGGTACCAATAAAAGACCCTATTGGTAGTTACAATATATTGGGTCTATTAAGTCTAGTGGCACCGAAAGAATATCGATAGTAAGTGGTATTAGGTCTCTTTAAACCCTAATTGGAAGAATGTTTATCTACAAATAGCTGTGATCATTTACTTTGCTTCAGTTATACAAGTACTCGAGAACAAGATGAAATGTTGGAGAAGGATTGGGAGGAAATAAGCAACGAAATAGACCAGATATCGAGTGATGAGGATTAGAAATATTACTATTTATTTTATTATTAACTAATATATATTAATATAAACAAATTTGAAGAACCTATTTATTAAAATTCACATTTTCATCTTGTAAAGCATTAGTTAATATTGTAAAGAGAATTTGTCCGATAATAGTAAATTATTATTTGGTCCAACATGTAAGTTCTTTGTAATATCTTAGTTTCTATGAGATTTACGTATTCTAGGGCATAGATGGTTGAAATGTCCTTTCATATTACAAGATGTGCATAATGTCTTATTTGCTGGGCACAATGATCTATTTGCATTATGGGACAAACCACAGTAGCGGCACTGGCGTATTTGACCACGACATTTCCATGAAAAATGGTTTGGTTTTTGACATTTGGAACAAATAATATTATAAGCAGGACATTTTTTAATAAAGTGGTTGCCTCCACAATATCCACAGTCAAATTTGAAAGATAATGGACATCTTCTGTTATAATGATTGAATTGACAACACTTTTCACATTGCTGGCCAATTGCAGGACATACATTTGTCTCATGTTGATTCCCACAATCTTTGCAATTTCCCTGCGTTCTATAGAAATTCCAAAGAAATGCGATTTCTTTCAGCGTTAATTTGTTAAAATCAGATGCGAACACAAAGTCAGGCATAAACTTTTTGGCAACAATGGTAAATTCAGATTCCTCAATTTCACTCAAAATTCTTTGTTTAATAATTTCTTGTCCGTTTTCAAGGTTCTTATGCTGCACAATATTCTGAAACATTCAAGATCATAGAATTATTGGAGGTTCGCAGAATGGTTACAAAGTAAGTTTAGAATTGTTTCGTCTGTACCTCCAGATCACGAATGTATTCGTAAATATTTTCACGGGGCAGCCTTCTTTTTTTTGCAAATATAGCGTGCTCATCCAGTTTTTTAAATACCACATCCAGTTCCTCATTTCCACATGAAGATTTGATTGTGCTGTAAATTTCTTGCCCGATAGGACCCATTGCATTGAAAAGAATGTTTGTCCAATCTACTTGACTATTTCTTGGCATCGATGCTTTATACTTTAGGAAACTGTTCTTCCATAGGGACCAATTATTGAAAAATTCTTCTGGTGTGAAAAATGGCTGAGGTGGAATAATAGGAACTGTTTTAATTCTTCCAACTGTTTCAACTCTTCCAACTGTTTCAACTCTTCCAACTCTTTCATCTCTTTCAACTCTTTCAACACTTTGAACACTTTGAACACGGCGAGTTTCATAAGGTGTGGAATGAATCTTCTCTTTGTTCTTACTATCGAAATTGCCTGAAAACAAGATCAAGTATATACGAAAACTCTCAATCTTGCAAGCTGAAGAAAAACATTTACCCATATCTATGTCCTGTATGAAAGGTTAAGCACAATTGAAGATTTCTTACTGAAGTGTGTAATATTTATGAGAATCACTGGTCGTAACACGCACATTAAAATAATAAAAAAATAATAACATTATCGATGCGAGATAAATTGTCAATTAATACCATACGTGGCTGTACAAAAGCAGTGCCTGTCGGTGGTAAGAGGAATGATTAATCTTTCCAGATGTAATAAACTAGAAGAGTGAGGTTATCGGGGATTTCCCTGCACTCTCTTGCCGATAAGGCATTACGTTACTATACCATCAAGAAATAGTGTAAACTGTATGCAAATTTTTCGAACTTTCCAGAGGGAAGATAGTTTGATCGCATTTGCAAAAATTAGCTAGATTAATTAACAGAAGTGACGTAACTTCAAATTAAAGAAAGTTTTATCCTATTTGCAGAGATAATATTAGCTATCTCGGTTAATTGAATTAGATGATTACATATTATTAATTACATTATACGATCGCTAAACAGAGATAAGGCAGATCGCAATAGAGAAACTGTTGGAATAATGGGGATGATATATCAATACTTTCTCATTATTATTAAATATGAATTTATTGTTAACGGACAACACAACTCTCACACGCTTCTACTGCGATACTCTGCTTTTTTTCCAAAAGCACTTCCCCTTCTCTCACTGCGCATGCGCATTCCTTCATTCAACTCCTTCACAAAGAAAGGATGATTTACTTGGCTATTCCAACAGAAACAAAATGAAATAATTCGCAAGAACAGCCATTATTGGGAGAACTATTGTAGCTATCGGAGGAGAAAACGTAATCAGTTTTTGCAAGTACAGCGAGTGCTCAATGTTGCATTATAAACTGGATGGTTGCCATGCGCCAGGCGTATCCGTGGCAACACTTTGCGATTAGTACGATTGTTACCTTGCCAACATCGTGTCCCATCGCTGGATTAAGTTTCTTAATTTCTATCGGAACAATATGTGACGGTCGATTCGTTGACAATGGAGTGAGACGTTCGGATAGTGAAGTACCGAGCTTCCGGACGAGAAAGGTGCAATTAAAGATAACGAAATGTTCCACGATTTCGCGAGATAATCACGATCCGGAAAGACATCGATGAATTTATAGTAGCTCGAAAACGAGGTCGAGTCCTTCGGCTTGGCGATTGATTCGTGAATTCGATGGCAGGTGTTCGAGGGGACCAATGCCGAGAGGATGATCCGGTGATCACGACCGGGGTGACCGGAAGCCGGGGGAACTAGCACGGGGCCCGCATGGATAACAATTACAGAGCAAACATCAGCAAGTGGCTGCCACTTCCGGGCGGCGTCCTGGAGAAATGGTTCGCCGAGTCGTCCTCGCTCGACGACGGAATGGGCAACCTCGCGGAATGCATAGCCTTAATCATCCGGGACATTACAGACGTTCAGGCTTGTGATCTGGAGGTGCGAAACTAACTTTAGTCTCCCTGCAAGTTCCTCGGCACAGTTTAGTTTCTCATTATCAAACCGGATCCGCGCCGTTGCTCGATTGTTAAAATTATCTCTGGCTCCCTCTCGAATTATGCTCCTCGATCGTGGCCGTCTCGTTGCGAGGATCCAGCACCTTCTCCGCGTCAGCGAACGATTGTTTCCGGCTCTGTAAAAGCCAACAGCGAGCTAGCAGCAATTGACAGTGTTTTAGCTCCAAGTTTGACGCGCGCGCTCGTCTCGAGTCCCTAGCGATTCGCTTCGAGCGTCTTGAGAAAGTGCCGGGTCGCTTCGCAATTTCTTCGCAAATGGCTCGATCTTCGTCTGATCAGGTCTGCAACGGCGTCGCGAACGACGTGGAGGAGGCGATGAACGGGTACAAATCGATTTGTTCGACGAGCCTGAGCCCGCACCCGATATACAGGCACAAGATGCGTTATTTTCTGACGTCGATGAAGCGGAAGTTGAACGTGCTCGCTCGGTTCAGCCGGAATTTGATCAACGAGATCGTCGATTGCAGGAACGAGGAGCTGCTCAGGGTCGTTTTCAGGTGGGCACCTTATCGGATACGAAAGGGAACCACCGTTTTCTCCTTGACAATGCCTGGCAATCGTAGATTGGTGAACGTGTACAACGAAATCTTGGACCAGGACATCGACGTTTCCGACTCGTCCACGAACGTCTTTCACAACGACAGCCCACAGATGCTCGAGCCGCTCAAGAAGATGTCCGTCACGAGGATTTTGCAGGCAGACACGCCTTTCGATCGCTTATATATATATATATATATACATAAAACAATGCTGAGATATCTTTCCGGCGGCGATAGTTTCGGAGGTTGTAATGAAGAAGGCAATGATTTCAGATCCTGGCGAAGAACAGAGCCGAGGAGTCCTGTCACGAGCTGATCGACTGTCTCCTGGCGAATTACGAGCCCCGCGAGAACATGGAATCCGGGACCACGGAGGCCGGCGACAGCGACGTCTCCGAGAATTCGAGTATCGAGATCTACCGGTTCGCAGAGAGGCCCCGTGAAAGCGATCGTCTTTATTGTTGTTACGGCGTCGAGCCTCCGGCGTTCACGAAGAATTGATTTGCAGGGCCCTCACGAGACACTTGACGCCGCCGATCGAGAGCACTTCATCGAGAACCGAGATGGAGATGTCGAACGTCGAGAGCATCCAGACCCTGGTCAATACTCAGAACGAGCAGGTCCTCAGGCTGTTGAGCGTCGCGCAAGATGTTTCGCCGCGTTTGTTGGGCAACGACGCGCTCAAGACCGTCAAAGGTTTCGTAAACGGTTTTTTCGAAATCGATCCTTTTGTTCGCTGAAAAGCCTGTCAACGCTCATTTCTTCGACGAACGATGACGACTGTCTATATGGCTTAATATTATGATTAAATCGAGATAAACGCGCAGGTGAGACCAGACTGAGGGGCAGCGCGATGAAGAAGGTGAAGAACTACTATCAGGAAGTCGCCTGGGGGGCTCTGTCAGGGATCCTGGATCACGTGATCTTATGGTGGTCACCGGAAGCGCTCGCCACGCGTCACAGCCACGGGGCGCATCACCTCAAGGACTGGCTCAGCCAATTCGTTCAAAGGAATCGCGGTGAAACTCTTCGACCACTCGATTAGAGCCTTCGCGGTGGATATTTCTAGGGACTCTCTATAGATTCGTTCCTCAATATTTCAGTGCCGCAGACTGTCAGACCGGCTCTCCAGAACCTCTGCGACGCTCTCGGCTATCACGCTACAATCACTGCCTGGGACCAACTCTTCAGACTCGCCTACACCTCCGCTTTCCAGTGTCGGTCGAGAGCCTCGTCCGCAGAGGTCAGTCGCGAGGCGGAGCGAAAATCACGAACGTGTCGGCAAAATTTGACGACGTTGCAGGGCACGGACACGGGCCAGAAGTTCGCGGAGCTGTTCCAGCTGCTGGTCAGGCTGAGCAACGAATGCGAGGCGGGGGGCGAATGGGTGATCGGAGCGCCGCTGATGGAGCTGCCTCTCTCCGAGCAGATCGTGGTCCTACATCGGCTGGATCATTCGGTGCACACCGCCAGGCTATGGATCCTCCAGGAGGCGAAGATCATAGCACACACCTGGGAGCTGGAGGTGTTCTTCTCGCTGGTCAAGGGTGACATACCGAACTTCCTCGAGGAGCTTTCTTATTTAAAAGTATTCACACCCTTGCTTCAGTCGTTCACGAACGTCTCCACCATTCATGGTCTCGACCGCTGCCAATGGTCTCGTTCCAGCTCGCCGATCACACGAACGAACTGTCTACAGACTCCGTCAGCGTTCAGGTGTACGTCTGCGGCAACATGAGGGCGAAAATCGTCTCCGAGGTCAACGTCAACGTGAGCTTGCTCCAGGTAGACTATATTGGAGATACTGTTCCTTGACCTGACTATTCACCCAAGAATTGTCCCATAAATCCTTCTGCACGGTATCCGTTTCTGTACGGGGCCCGATCACGTTCGCAGAAGTGTTCCACCGAGTGCACGCGCATTCTCGCCAAGATCTGCCGCGTGGTCAGCCTAGCAAATCTGCACATGTGCTTCCCAAGGTCCAGTTACTGGCGACGCGGAAGCAACGTGGCCCCGGCGACGGCCAGCCTCTACGTGGAGGCATACTTCGGTACGGTAACTCTCTTTAAAACTATCCTACGAAGCGACTCCGTCCGCTAAAAGCCGTGCGTTCCGTAGAAAAGGTTTTGCTCCCGGTGCTGGAGGTTATCGAGGACCAAGAGACGTCGAACATGATCCTCAGAATTATGTGCGAGGCGTGGCTCGACTACATATACCTGCATCGAATTAAATTCAGGTAAATCCTGGGAATTCTGCTTGGGGCGGGAGGACCGCGGTATAAAATACTTCGTCTATTCTTTATTCGATCCATTGCCGCTTCTCTTCGAAAACCTTTCACTTTTCCCCGAGAAAAATTGATGGGATTTCAAGGATCCTCTCTCGGAGGAAAAGATTCGATGGATCTCCGAATTGAAGAATAAATAAATTCAGTGTCGTTGTTCTTGTGCCAGCCGCTTTTAGTACTCGATAGGCTTAGCGTTAGTCGACGAACGTCTATAAGAACGAACCTCCAGAATCAGTGTCAAAAATGATAAGAGAAGTCTGGAAGAAGATGCTTCGCGGTATGCCGTTCGATGGCAAGATCGCAAACGTGGGAAATCTGTTGCAGCGAGTACGGGGCGTTGCAGTTGCTCACGGACTTCGCGCACGTGTCGAAATGGGTCACGGGCTGCTCGATAATTTCGCAGGAGGTGAGGAACCAGCTACTGAAGAACGAGGTGCTGCGACGGTGCGAGGGCGTGGGCCGGCTGCTCCTCAGACACCCAGGCGAGGCGATCTCGATGCGCAAACGACTCGGTACGACGCCGCTTACGGTGCCCACGGCCGCCGGGAGAATTTATTTCACGGCCGCTACTTCTGATTCGACCCTTTTGCAGTTACGAGAACGAACGAGCGGGGCTCCCCGGAATCGCCCGGATTGGAACGCATGCCGGCGGAGATGTACGTGCCGAACCAGGAACAATGGCTCGAGCTACGCGCCCCGAAGAGATACTCGTTCTGCTGCACCGATTGAGGGAGCAGAACGGTCCCGCAAATAAACGTTTGTCATCGAAAGACGCCCAGCCCCGTCCCCTCTGTTCCCCAATTCTCGCCTGGCACACCCGCGCACCGATAACTCTACCCGTCCCCTTTTCTGGCCGCGGGCATCCCCCCCCCCCCCCCCCCCCCCCCCGGCTTCACAACCCTCGCACGTCCCTCAGAAATTGCACGCGAGAGATCCTAAGGTAACTTGCTTCGAGAGCGAGAGCAAATCGTGTTTAGTTTCGAACGTTACGTTCGCCGAGATTTTCTGCAACGCAAACAGAATGAGCTGGAACGTATCGCGGTGTGTCCGAGAGGGATGATCCTCCTCGGTGCAGAGAGAGCTCCCGACCGCTCTTATTTTATACTTCGAGTGGACGGACCATGTTAAGCTTCTCACGCCACATTTCCAAGATCTTCTACAACACCGACAAGAGAGGTGAAACTAGAACGTTTCGCAGGGTCCAAAGATAAATGAAACGCGGGCGAATCATCGACCCGTGAAATGTACCAGGATTAATTCCTCCGGTTCTACGTAGGCTGTCGAATTTCTAGGATCTCTCGAGGAACGTCACGAGAATCAAGCGATTCAATTCTGCGTCTGTCAGCGATAACAATTCGATCGAGTTGCGTTGCGAAGAAACAAGAACAGACCGTAAGACTGCGCAATTAACGCAGATTCGGTAGGGCAGGTTCGAGCAAACGAGGAGGAGACGTTAGGCTGCGAATTGGCGCGATTTATGCGGCTGCGAAACCCGGCAACGGCCAGGAAGCCCCTTCCCGATCTCGCGTCTGGCGTCGTATTACAGCGTCCGTGTATGTTATAAGCAGAAAAAGAGGAACGGCGACGGATAGAGCGGTACCTGAACGTCGACCCCTGCCACGGCCAGTGAGGTTTTAGCGGCGGGATCAGTCGCCCATCCACGAATCACCATGGAACGGTCGCGATCGACGCGCGTAACCGTGCGCTCTCTGCAGGGGGGTGCTGGTGGTGATGGGCTTGTTATCGATTATTCATTAAGAGTACGCGCGTGCTTCGCCGAGAATGTCTAACGAGTGCAGTTCACTTTCGTAATTGCTACGGCCGCGAGGGGTGACCGACCGATGGTCCACGGTGAACACGTTGACTCTCACGTGACGACTGCGTAACGCACGTGGCGAACACCTGTTCGATACAGTTTTCGTATCGGGTTTTGCCCCTTGCATTAGTTTCACCGAGTTGATTGTCCATTAAATCCTGCGCCAGTGGTTCGTCGACGTCGACGCGAGACCGACGTTATCGTTCGCTGATAACCTTCGACCCCCCCTCCAGATACGCCTACAGATTGTCACTCTCAGGTAAACGTTCGCGCGTCGATCTAAAATCGCCGATTAATTCGAGGCTCGAACTCGAACGAATTTTTGTAATTGCTTCGAGACATTTTTAAAGATATCGCGTGATTTATTCGCCTTCCTGTTATTTCTAATGTAACACCAATTTCATTCGATGACAGAAAATTAAGCGATCGATTCCATATACTCTGGATCAATATGTCGCCGTCTTGCGGTTAAATTTGCTTCGAAGAATAATAATTAGAAATCAGAATCTTCATTCTTACGTCGTTCTTTCTTCCTAATCGAGCAAATAGCGTCTTCCAGTACCTAATTTCCAACATCTCCGGTGCGAACGAAGCATGTGATCCATCAAGCCTCCATTAACATCTCGGCGAGAATGAAGACCTCGTCGTACTCGACGGAACAAATCCGCGCGTAGTTTCCCGATCCGTTCATTATTTATAGCTCGGAGAAATCTCCGGCGATCCGTATTGTCATCTCCGGAGGCTCTCCGGCGTGTTCTCCAGGGATCTCTCTATCAATCCTCGGTCCGTCTCCGAAGGTGTCGATGATCCTCGGTAATAGTCGAAAGCTTCTCAGCGTCGCTCGACCACCGCAGGATAAAAACGCGAGGCCGACGGCTCGTGTTTCATTACGCCTAGCCGGCCGACGATCCCCCGATTCTTCTTATATAACGCGACCAGTCTCGGCGATCGAGAGTGTCTAGGTGCGATCGAGGCTCGATAGCGTCTCGTCAATGTGTACGGGGACGTGACTCCCATCCGGGGGGAACGGTTCATTTCGGTGTAATCCCGCTTTAATTGCTCCTATCCGCGACTGTTTCCCTCGGCGTTATCTCCGCCGGCCAGTCGAAACGCTTTTCCAGTTCCGTTCTGCCACTCGCGATTGTAATTCGTCATCCGACCGACCTAAATCCCCTTCCTCCCCTGCCCGGAGACACCCAATAACCTGATTTCAATCTTCTCGCGATCGCTCCACGATCGAACTCTCTATTCGCTATCTCCGTCATCTTTACGCGTTGTCGTCGCCTTCGCGCGCATTTCATTTAGCAGCGAAGCAAAAACTATAGCAATCTTTCGTAGGCTTGTCAACATCTTTCTCTCTGTCCGCCATCTTTACGCGCCTCGTCGCATATTTAATTCCCAGCGCCATTTTGTACCGTCCAGCTACCTCGAAGTGTTTGATCCTGGAACAACCTTCTTCCATTTTTCGGCATGAGTGACGCTAAGGGGTTGCGACTATTCAAAATAAAATCCTAATATTATTCGTTCTTTTCAGAATATAAAATATGAAGTTTGTTATTTATTCAGGCGTTCCTAGACAATTTAAAAATATCGTGGGATTGTCAGGAAACCCTCGTTTCGGGGTAAAAAATATAAATTTCCAAGGGCTGTTAAAGTCGAGAAGACCAGCCGCGAAGAAAGCCTAATAAATGAAATAAAACAATCGCCAACGTTATCGGCAGCTACGAAAATCGTCGAACGGGACAGGTGTTTGAAGAGCTGGCGAGTATATTCGTGGGTGGCTGAATCGGCCGAATAAAGTGTCAACGCGTCTCGACAATAGCGACTAGACCGTTCCGACGCGTCGGTGGCCATCTTTGTGCGAACTTCCCGCCGGCCGGGCGACACAAAGGCGACACCCGGGACCGGAAGTTCGCCGGTGATTCGACTCGGTTTCCGCCAGGTAAACCGAGAATAGACGCGGCGGAGTCGGGCAAGATCGACGCCGCTGGCCAGTCCGCGATCGACGATCCAGTCGATACGGCTCGCGGATTATCCGGCTCGCAGTTTTGCCACGACGGTCGAGCGAGCACGATGGAGGAACGCAAACGGGCCACGGAGAGGACCCCTCTCACCAGGCCGTTGGATTCCCCCGATTATGTGGAGTTCGCGAGCCTCCTGAGGCACCGGAAGTCGAGGATCAGACAGTTCCAGTGCTGCGTCTGTGCCACTTTAATGTGAGTCCTTTCAATCTTCTTCTTATTTTTTAATAGTACAATTTCTGGCGACAATCGGACCTTTATTTTGCTTTCCTTTATTTATTTATTTCTATTTACTATTTTTTTATTTTCCTTGATGCACTTAATGATTCAGCGAAAGCAAACACTGGTATTTGGTTGACTCATAGTGAATTGATACCAAGTTGCATTGGAAGTTATTTATAACTCAATCTAATGGCATAAATATTGTCTTTAGTGCTATAGCCTTTATGCTATAGCACTTAGCCTTTTTGAGACTCAGACGAGTTCCAGCACGGATCTTGTAAATTGAACGATAAATCCTATAATAATTTCTTCGAGAAAGAGATATTGCTTGCAACATTGGCAGAATAATTCTTATTACTCTCAAATATTTCTATCGAAGTCATTTCTGCCGGGATGAAATGGTCCCTACCATTCTACGAGTCGCCGAATCGAAAGAGAATTCTCCGTTATTTTTATTTTATATATCGCCGCGTTGTTTCGTGTCACCCGTAGCCAGATTCGCGTGGCAGATAACATTGTTTTCGACTATGAATTCGATGCGCGTCCTCCCGACGTAGAACGTTATATACCGTGGAACGGGGACGTTTAAACATTTGCAACAATAGCAGAGCGGAGGGGGGGATTGGCAATTAAGAAACGTTCGACGCGAACGCATTAGCTCCGCTAATCGGATTTGCGTCCGCGCGGCGGGACGAGGCGTTGACAAACGGTGTTGTTTCTACGGGCGCATTAAAAATATATGCGTCTGTTACAAAGCGTGTTTATATAATTGCAACACTGGAGAAGGCTTGTTGCGCGGCACGCGCGGCGCGCAGACAATTAATAAATCTAGCCGCCGCGGAACGATGCGTTCATCGAGTCGCAGTTACCGGGGTCCCCGGGCAAACATATCTGTTTCCCTAATCTAGCAGCCGGCACGTTCGTACCATAAATTTCGAAATCTTCTATCGGGACCTAACACCAAAAAATGATCTACGCCACCCCCGGAATCGTTTGCGCGTCGATGCAGTCGGTCGAAACAGAAATTTACTATTACAGCTAGATGAAACAGTGCGCGGGTCTTTTGTTGAATTTTAACGGATTGGTCGAATCTCGTCTTCTCTTTTATCGATAAATATAGGACCCAAAGAGAGATATTTTATATCTTTCTTTAATTAATAGAAATTCTAATTGAAAGATCAGACAGTGGAGGGTATTATAAATATTCTCATAAATAAATATGGTTATTACGCGTAAACTTGTTCAAGGAATAAATCGAACACTATTTATAATGCAACGCGCCGCTCCTCGGTGTCTTTTTACAAGCTGCAAAGCTTGCGCAAGCTTTTTAGTCTGCAAAATTTCAACCGCTTGCATGGTATTCGATCACCCTTTAAAACTTTTAAAAGTCAATAACTTTCTTCAAACTGTACCAAACAACCGTAAGCTTGTTTTAAGTGTTAAAGGAACTGGAGTTCGTTGGACGGCGACTGAAATATTTTTCTTTTAATTCTGCCATTTACTTGGAATAAAAAGCTCTCGTCCGTCAACTTTTCCATCGGAGTCTACATAATGAGAATTTACAAAATACATTTTATAGCTGACTTATACGCACAGTAAAAATGACAAGTAACAGGACAATTATAAAAGAAGTATTCCAATCACTGTGTAGCAGGCTTGTTAACATTAAAAGCAATTCGAGTCGTTAGTTCAGTTTAAAAGTTAGTAATCGCGTTTTAGAATTTGTTCTCTGCTAAGGGTAGTAATGTTATATATGGAGGCAGTAATATTATATATGGGCGGTAGTAATATTATATATGGGAGGTAGTAATATTATACATGGGGGTAGTAATATTCCATACAGAGCTAGTAATTTTATAATAATACTCCGGCAATCTGGAAGACGGATTTTCTCATAACAAAGCGGATTTTCTCTCTCGTCGATCGTGGAGGGACCGGATCGTCCAGTCGCGGAGAAGGTGCTCGAAGGATCGCGATCCCAGATTATAAATACGCGACGCGATGATTTCCATCGCGTCGTGCCGGGGAAGAAAAAAAAAATGCCGTGTATCCATTCCCCACCGTAAGCGGATACTTAGGTATATTCATCGGCCGGCCGTCGAGCCGCGCCGTGCCGGCGATCGGCTTCAGTACGGCCGCGGCCATATCGCGGATAGGAAAGAAGAGAGGACGAGAGGAGAGTTTAGCATGCCGTTGACGGAGACGACCTCGTTGACCGGCGACAAGCCGGCCAGGGTTTATTACGTTCGCGACTCTTATCCGTTCTATTCCCACCGGAGGAGACAGAAGCTGCAGCTGCGATGCGTCGCGTACACCGTCGCGACGTGAGTTTTCCTTTCCCCTCGCGGCCGACCACCTCTCCCCCTCTCCCACCCACCACCACCCCCGGCTTCCCGGCCGAACCGCGCCGCGATCGGATCCGCTTTCCAAGGAAAATGTGCTCCGCTGTGGCGTCTGATAGGCTGGAAAAGTGCTGAAACACACCCCGGACAACCCTAGGCTCCTTCGGGGACGCGGCGAACTTTTTGCCAAGTGCGACCACCACGCGTGTGTGAGAAACGCATTAGGTGGCCGATAACGTTGATTTGGACGGGCGTTGTGCGACGTTGTCGTTGCTTTTGCATAATTTGGCATTCCAGTGGCTACTTTTTCAAGTCTTCGATGAAATTACTTCATCTGCAGATTTACGTTTTACAGCAATTTTTTATTGAGCGAATTATTGCATGAAGACTGTAACTAGCAGAGTTTTTAAATTGCTCGCGTGCATTGGTGGCAGCCGAATGGATGCAATTCTAATTTCTGTCACGATTTTAGTTAACACTGTTCTCCGTTCAAAGCTGTTCTGTTATTTTCTACAGCGTCGTCTAACTTTAACATCAATTCCACGGCTCCGTTCCATTACGTAAACTGCAAATTCTCAGCACTTTTTAAAGCTTCCACTTCTTGGAGCCACGATCCCTTAAAGAATCCGTAGAAAATACTTCGAAGAAATTCAGGCGAGATAATGTCAACGGTCAACCATAATCCTCTGTCAGAAGCCGAGTGCAACAAGTAGTCCTCTCCGCATTTTCCGATAAGCGAACCCTTTTGCTTCGCGGAGCCGTGCACGGACGCTGAATCAGCCGCGAGTTCGCCGCGATGCACCGGCCGAGTTTCGGCCAGAAACCGAATCGGAACGGGTTCTTTTAAGAACCAGAAATGTCGCAGTTTCTGCGGGGGTAACGGGGAGACGTTGCGGTTTCTCGGTTGCGGTTACGCGCAGTTGTTGCTCGCGATGAAATATGAACGGGTCGGGGCGTGTGCGCGCGGACCGAGCAGGATGCGAGGAGAGCATGAGAGAAAGAGAGCGAGAGAGTAAAAAAAGAGAGAAAAAGGGAGAGAAAATGATAGAAAAAATGATAGAAAAAATGATAGAAATGGGACAAGAGAGACGCGACGATACGGAGGGGCAAGATCCCAGCGATTCGGTTTTTCGAGGGTTTCCCGGGGCATCGGATGATAAGTATTAGGAACAGCGGGCTCCGTTCTTATTGTATTTGCGGCGAGCGTAATTCGCTTACAGGTCGGCCGGTGAACGCGTGCGGACGGTCTTACGCGTAGGCTGATTACGTGACGCCGGCCTTGATTACACGCGTAATTGTATAGCAGCTGCGTGGTTGCCCAACGTTGCGACAGTACGTAAGAAATCTCCGCGGTTTAATTGGCATTCACGATCGACCGATTAAGTCTGTCTATTCAACCGATAATTATTCGACTCGGGGCGAGAAGCGCGCGCCTTTCTTTCGTGGCAGGTCCGTTTTAAAAATCACTGCAATTGGAACTCGATTGAAACTGGAATTTGACAACAATTGAAATTTGACTAGAATCGGAATTTAACTGCAATCGAAACTTGATTGAAATTTTATTGAAGCTGTTTAGCTGGAATTGTCGCAGCAAACCTACGCGAAGTTTATGCAAATCTGTCGCAGATGATCTCTCTGTTGACAGCGAGAGCTAATCTACAGCAATTTTCCACAAGTGAATCACAGTCCCCTAATTTACGCTTTAAACACCAAGAGCGAGATCCACGTATCATCGAAGGATCCTCTATTGACGTCGAACCTCTTCTTCTTTTTGCAGCGCGATCTTTACAATGGCGCTGATAGTGACAGTGAGCTACTCGGTGAACCACGATCTGATAGACAACTCTCCGAACCTAACGAACTCCGAGTCTCAACAGTTCCCGAATCTAACTCTGAGGCCGGGACACGGCCATCCAGCGTCTCCGACAGCCTCGAGCTCGCTGAAACACAGCGAGCAAAGCGCGGCAGCTCCGGCTCTGACGGTGGACGAGTACAAAGACGGATTGGAGGCGGGTCGTCAGGCGATACTCGAGCGTCTGCTCGCCGACGCGACCGCGTCGACGTCTCCGTTGCCGTCGCCGTCGCCAGCTTCGAGGCACCGTTACGCCGTCAGCACCTGCAAGAGCGTCAGGTCGCTGGCACTAGTCGCCGTCGGCGAGCTGGCTGCGACCAGGAAGATCGAGGCCGCCAGAACGGTTCTGGGCGAGCCGTCGCCCGCCGGCAGCCACTTCGACGGAGGATGGGTGGCCCAGGGCGCCTGCAAACATCTGACGGAGCCGGATTGTCCGTCGAACAAGTACAGAACGTTCGACGGAAGCTGCAACAGTCGGATGCAGCAGGGAGCGAGCATGACGCCGTACAGGAGAGTCCTACCGCCGAAGTACGCGGACGGCCTCGAAGCTCCGAGGAGGTCCGCGACGGGCGAGGAGCTGCCATCAGCCAGAGAAGTCAGTCTGAAGGTGCACAAGCCCGCGCCCAGCACCAATCCTCGCTTCACCGTGATGCTGGCCGTCTACGGACAGTTTCTGGACCACGACATCACCGCCACCGCGATCACTCAGGGGATCAACGGCAGCTCCATCGCCTGCTGTCCACCCTCCGTCGGGCATCCCGAGTGCTTTCCGGTCCCCGTCGCTTCCGGCGACCCCGTTTTCGACGTCACCGGGAGGACCTGCATGGAGTTCGTCAGGTCCGCCCCTGCGCCGCAGTGCAAGCTCGGCCCCAGAGAGCAGCTGAACCAGGTAGGAATCATTCCAAACGAGTTGTTGTTTCAAACTCGCTAGCCTATGCATATTCGCGTTCTTCGGTTCGCCTCGATAAATTGCGCAACCTGCGATATCGAATTCATTCGCGGATTGGGAGCATCGCCGACTTTCGCGAGTCTCTTTCAGCGAACGTACAAAGACGCGCAGTCGGGTCATTAGAGCGACGACGGTCGATAGATTAAGCTCATTAGGGCCGTGAAAACAGCGACGCGATGCTATTCACAATACAGAGCGATACTATTCGGCGAATCGATGGAACGGCCGCGTTCGCAGTCGATTCTTTAACTATAGGAACGAACGCTTTAACTGTGGAAGCCTATTAGCAGCCTCGTTAATAGACCGGCCGTGCCCGGAAGAAGCTTTTCTGTTAAATCAGAGTTTTGCGAGAAGTTATTGGATCACGCGATTGAAGGCACTTGTTGGCTCGCGAACGAAACGTCTGGTTAGGTCAGAAAAACGTCGGCGACGCCCGCAGCATTAAATCGTTCGTTGCGACAGATCACAGCGTTCATCGACGGATCGACGGTCTACGGAACGGACATCGGCACTGCTCGAAGTCTGCGAGCATTCTCGGGCGGTCGCCTGAGGATGCAAACGACCCCGGACAATCGCACCTTGCTGCCTGCCAGCACCGATCCGAACGACGGCTGCAACCGCGAGACCGAGAGGCTGCGAGGACGATACTGTTTCGCGGCGGGCGACGCCAGAGCGAACGAGAACCTGCATTTGACCACGATGCACCTGCTGTGGGCGAGGCAGCACAATAAAGTGGCGGACCGATTGGCCGCGATCAATCCTACCTGGGACGACGAAACGCTCTACCAAGAAACCAGGCGCATAGTCGGCGCCCAGATGCAGCACATAGCTTACCGGGAATTCCTGCCGATCGTCCTGGGAGAGACAGAGATGGCTGCGAGAGGCCTGCGACCTTTGACATCGGGCCACAGGAAACCGGACCCAGAGGATTCCGATCTGGACCCCACTGTAGCGAACAGTTTCGCGTCCGCAGCCTTCAGATTCGCTCACACTTTGCTGCCAGGCTTGATGAAGATGACAGACGGGCTACAGGGGTCTTCCTCCTACGTGGAGCTCCACAGAATGCTGTTCAACCCCTATAGCTTGTACACCGAGGGCGGGGTGAAGAGGTCGGTGACGTCGACTACGGAGAACGTTATCCAGATGACATCGACTCACGTCACTTCTCAGCTGACTAGTCACCTGTTCGAGGATCCCGTCGGGAACGTAACTCTGCCTTGTGGCTTGGATCTGGTGTCTTTGAACGTGCAGAGAGGCAGGGACCATGGGCTGCCCGGGTTCGCCGAGTGGAGGGAGCACTGTGGCCTGGGCAAGGTGAACAACTTCTCTGATCTGCAGGGTCACTTGGATCCACAGACGCTGCAGGATATTTCTGGGTTATACAAGTCCGTCCATGACGTCGATCTTTATACCGGGGCGCTGGCTGAGCTGCCGAAGAACGACGGCATCGTCGGACCCACATTTAATTGCTTGATCGCTGATCAGTTCGTCAGGCTGCAGAGGGGAGATCGGTACTGGTACGAGTCCTCTGACCAGCCGTATCCGTTCACTGAAGGTGAGACCAATTTCTATACGATGCTATACATAGATGAGAATTTATTTTGCAATATAGTAATTATTTGAAATCTTTCCAGACCAACTACAGGAGCTGCGCAAGTCGTCGCTGGCTAGGATTATCTGCGACTGCTCCGACGGAGTCTCCCAGACTCAGGCGGAGGTGATGAGGACCATCGATTCGGACAACCCCATGCTCTCCTGCGAGGACATCCCAAAACCCACGTTCGACGCCTGGCGAGAAGACAGGATAAAGACGCCTGTGCTAGGAGCTGCGCACATGCCGGTCAACTGGACCGCGTTCAAAGAAAGCATCAACAGCACCGTCAATGACATAATAACCTACATCAACGGCACTAGAGCAGCGGCCACTGTCGACACAGATTGGGCAGCCTTTAAAGACTACATAAACAATGCGTTCTCTGACCTGAAGAATCAGGTGTCCGCTCTGCATCCGCATAAGACAAATGTTTCCACACCGACGGAGAAATCGTCGACGTACCCAGACAGCTTCATCCTGCAGGCCGCAGGCTCTCCGGCCGTCTATCAAGACTGGATCAAGTTCAAGAGCGATATTGTAAAGTCCTTGAAGGATTCCATAGCCTCGATGAGCAATGGTCCAACTACAGCAGCCAAATGGATCGCGTTTAAGCAGGACATCGCCAAACAGTTTGCCGACTTGAAGGCGCAGATGGCTGCCATGAAGGCTGATCTTGCTTCGAGGACCTTAGCCAGGGTGCCTGAAGAGAAGGAGACGTCATCGACTGAGGACAGCGATTCTAAGGACTCGACGATCCCAGCGATCTTCGACTGGAAAAACTACAAGGACGACATAACGGCTTCTTTGGACGACACCATCATGGACATCGGGAAGAACATGCCTCCACGAGGCGACCCAGCTTGGGCAGCTTATGGTGCTGACATCAAGGACAGATTCGAAGATTTTCGGGACAAAGTCGGCAGACAGAGACCCCTGAAGGAGTCGGCTACAGTTGAGCAAGGTTCAGCGGAAGACTGGCTGAGATACAAAGCGGAAATCAAGAAGACCATCAGCGATGCAGTGAAGCAGATAAAGGACAGGATGCCTCCTGCCGGTGATCCTGCTTGGGCGGCTTACAGGGACGAGGTCATGAAGAATTTCGCCGCCATTATGGCGACTCCGCCGCCGTTCCTGTCTTTGGCACAGAATCCGAAACAAGGTGGTCTGAAGGCGGCTAAGTTTAGCAACAACCAGCTGACTAATTTGACCAACGATTGGCTAGACTTCCGGAAACGGATCAACGACTCCCTGTCCCGGATCGCCCAGGACATTCAGAGCAAGAAACCGACCAAAAGCGATCCTGTCGGCTGGGCAGCTTTCAAGCAGTCCATTGTGAGCGAGTTCGCGGAGTTCAAGGACGAGATCGCCAGCATAAAGGCTGACTTGGTTGCGGAGTGCGACGAGCTGAAGTCATGCAAGGATTCGCCGATTCTTCGGGCAGCTGCCAAAGGCGGAAGCAAGTCCAAGTTTGACTACACCAAGTACATCAAGCCTTACATTCCCCCTGAAGATTGGATCGCCTTCAAGCAGCAGATCAACGATACCGTGACGAACCTGCTGAACCAAGCGAACACTACCGCCGGAGTGAACTTCGACGAGATTCACGAGATGTTCACCAAGTCCTTCGCGGACCTGAGGGCCGAGATCGCCTCCCTGAAGCGCCTGATCACCGAGGGCGGATTAAACAAGAGCACAGAGTGGAGCAACTTCCAGAAACATCTGAACGCGACGGTGCAGGAGCTGGTGGACAGTGTCAGGAACCAGAGCGAGGCTTCAGCCGCGAGCATGCTGAGAGTCCTGTTCCAGACCAAGGACAAGCTGGCTGATCTGCAGCCTCCGGACAGTGACCCACCCGAGGAATGGAAACCGTTCTCTTCGAAAATTAATCAGACTCTCTCGGACACCTTAAAAGTGATGAACGATAAGAAACGCTTGGCTCTGATGCTGAGCGTGGAGGCTCTACACGCGTCGTCGTCCGACAAGCCCAGACCTCTGTCACTAATGATACCTTGTCTAGCGACCGTTTTGCTGTCGAAGGTCAAGATGTTCATCTGCTGAGACAGAGAGATATACTTTTTTACGATACGTTTTGTATATATGTTATTTATAGCCAAATTTTCGTACGCTAACTGTGTACAGGATGTTCCGCGATCTTGGACGGTGCAGCTGTATCGGATCCACTTTGTGGATCTTTTTGAACGATCGAAAGCCAGTTCGTGGGCAGTAAAAATTCTAATTAGCTCCAAGGATAGGCAAATCATTTATTCTTGAAACCATAACATTAAAATGCATAACGATGCTGAAAAATGGAATATAGAATTGAATGCACGTGGCTTATAAATGCTATAGCAATCGATGAATTTTATATAAGAACGAGAACGAATGCTATAGCATTCGCGTCCGTGCTAATAATTTTAACGAATCGAGGACACTGTAGCGGACTCGTTACATTCTAGTATCAGTATTTAATTGTCTCGCGTTTCACGGCAACAGTCCGTCAAAGGAACGCAAAACGAAACTCGGAGCTTACACTTTAAACTTAACTCGAAACTTTCCTACGGTCTTAAACTACCTTTAACGTTAACTGATTTTTATAACTGATGAGAGCGTGCCCGTCGGCGGAGCGGCCTGTACACGAGGGGGCAGCGTCGCGACACAAACGAAATCTGTTCCTCTGTCGGAGACATTACGCTTAACGAGTTTAAGTCGCGAGACTCAGCAGGAGAGCGGTGCCCCGTTTTATCCAGAAATCGGATCCCTCGTGACCGGTGTTCAGGTCGACTGCGACGACGAACGACGCGCGTCCCTGGTCCCCGCTCCTTTGAGGATAGTAGTAGCAGGGACAGCTGTACAGACCTGCAATTGAACAGCGCCGTTCTAACTGTCGCGGAGCCATCTTTCACGATTTCCCCGAGCAATTCATCCCGGACCGTGGTTGCTCGCGCGATCATTCACGTGCGGCGGCCATCGCGCGTTCTTAACACGTCGAGTGCCACGCAGTTTTATAACGACTTCCCAAATTAGAATTTACTCGATGCAAATGTTTAAACATATTAGGGCCATTGTTTCTGATCGCAGTGAAAGATATTAAAAATTCCGCATTAAATAGAAATTAAGTGGTCTTTATAAAAATTTTAGATAACAATGTCAATTTTTAAGTTTATTATCGTATTTTCTACTGTCAGTCGCCGATGACTGACGCTGCCTAAACCGAAGGCTCGGCGTCAGTCACCGATGACTGACACGACACTCAACGTGTTAAACAAATTCTTCGTATTCCAGTGGCCGTGGTTCCGCAACAAATAATTTTACGGCTATGAAGCTAGACTCGTTTTAAAGCTCGGAGTGTCTATTTTCACGATTCCTAATCGATTTTTATTAGAAATATTTTTGCGTCGTGTAGTACGCGAGACAGCGAAGACATATTTTTACTAAAATTGATGTAAATTCAACCGGTCGTAAAAACATTGAAAAATTTTTTTTCTTCACGAAACTACCATGAATTTAAAGGTTGAAGACTCCTCTTTCCAACGAGCTCTCAAACTTTGACCTGCGATTTTTTTTCACTACATTATCGAACTTTGAACGTCAGGGGAGCGAGCTCCTTCCGGTGCACCTCATCTTGCCGGCACGCTGTTCGCTCAAAGTTCGATAGAACAGGGAATAAAAATCGTGGGTCAAAGTTTGAGAGCTCTTTAGAAAGGGGAAGCTTCAAGCTTTAAATTCGCGGTAGTTTCATTCTGAAAAAAAATTTTTCAATGTTTTTACAGATAGTTGAATATTTAACATCTCCGACAGGAAAACTGTTTCCAAACTGTTTGCTGCGTTATGCAAAAAAATCTCAAAAAATAATGAAGACTATGTTATTAAAATAGAAACTGTGAGCTTTAAAATGAGCCTAGTTTCTTTATCGCAGCACTTTTTCTTGCGAAGTTAGAAGCGTTTCTAGGAGCACAATGTCCACGGTCCGGCTATTGTCGGCGAGATCGGCGAACAAATAGCGTATAGAATCTTCACGTAATTGATAAATAAAATAAAACATTGTTACAATATTTCCGTATAACATATCGTCGGTTGAAACCTTTTGTTCTCTTTCGAAGTTGCTCCGTGGGCCGGAAGTAGATCACCGGCATGTTGCAGACGAGCTGCATGGGCGCGGGCTCGACGAGGACGTTGTTCTTTTTATCCCAGCCGGCGCCTTCCAGAAAAACAGAGCGCACGTAGACGCCGTCCTAGACAAGACGACCGTCGAATATATATATATATATATATACCGGTAAGTGAATTCTCCTTAATTTCTTAAAGGGACGGGCGCAACCGAAAGAAGGTTGACGAAGCGATTAAAACCGAACAACTATTGCCCCCTCCGCGTCCCCTGTTACGGATACGGTTAGCGCGGAACCGGGCAAGTTTAGGGTTGTCGTGCAACTTGGTATATATTGGCCGTCATGAAGTCTACTGTAATCTAAGTTTAGAACTGGTATATTTCGGGTGCGGCGTAATGCGAGTTTTCGAGGGGAAAATTAGGTGCGGGGAATGGTCCTCTGTGTTTCTGGACCCCGGTAGCTTCGCGCATAGTCTGCCTAACCGCCTCCCATCATACAGATTGGCTCCATCGATATAAATTCTGCCGCCCCAAGATCCGGAACTCGCTGGAAAATTCGTGGGAGAGTCGAGGCTGGAGGTCGATTTTATCACTAATTCAACCCTTCGCGACTCGACTTTTTACTAAAATTATCATTACTGTCTTTTTATGCTGTGGAATTAGGATTCTTTTGAAGATTCCATTAGAGTCTGCTGAACTAAATTTGAGTCTCTAGTTCAAAAGGTTATTTAAGATTAAAATGATTAAAAATTGGTTATTGAATTAATCGATAGATGAAGTCAATCGTTCGATTGTTTAATGTCTCAGGGAGCTTGAAGAAATGTCATATTATAATATATTAATTATAATAATAAAATAGCATATTTTATACTTAATATATTACAATATATTTTCATTTCATATTGCAATGATGACATATTCTTCCATCGTCACGTGAGACCCCTGGGTGTCCTTCCAGGATCATTAGATTAAACCTACCATCTCTCAAAACTCTCTAACCCTCTCCTAAGACTAGATTAGGATTTAACCACTACCCAGCTCGCGAAGTTATACTATCAAACACAAAATTTCAATATAAAAAAGAACTGACTTGAGGCGGTTCAATGATGGCGCTCTCGTCGATAGTGAAGACGACATACTCCCACGATAGAGAGTCGATGGAGACGTTCCATAGCCGAGCAGAGGTCTGCAGGACCGCCGTGAGGAACCCAGTCGGGAACGTGAACGCCGCCAACCAGAACAGCAGCGGCGGATGGGTGCTTTGAGCCCATTCGCGGAAGAGTTCTATACGACTGACCAGATCCCTGGTCCAGGCGCCGAGCAGTTTCAGCGACGGATACGCTATCAGCCAGGCGGACGGGACTCTTCCCTCGTTCACGCAGTGGAAGATCTCTTCCAGGTCTGGGGACATCAGGACCAGACCTCTGATCGCCAGCTGCAGATTGTTCAGGCTGCCCCGCGTCTTCGTCAGCAGGACGTTGTAGCGTTGGATCTCCTGCAGCAACACCACGTCCAGCGGGCTCTTCCTCGGACCTATTAATTTCTGCGCTGTCTCGTAATCGATGTTCGCTGGGATCTTCGATAATATGTCCGTGGTCAGTTGGGTCACCTTGTTCAGCCAAAATTGTGTCAAGGTTATGATAGGTTCTTGAAAAACGAATTATTAGAGTGGAATTTTTGGAAAAATGGCTTCCAGAAATTTAAAGAATTCTGAAACTTTGAAGATTAATAGAGGGTGCATAGATTTGCATTATGCAATTTTTGGTTGCTGATAATGTTCATTGGGGAGGGTATTTAATTGTTTTAATTTTTGAGTAATCTTCGGTTATTGGACTATCAGTAGAATATTAGGAAAATGAGCTTAAATTTTTGTACTAATACAAAAATTAATTCTGTTCTATGACAATGATAAAATTGGAGTTCTTTACAATGAAGTGCAAAATTGAGTGAACATTTTTAAAATGCTGCAATTTTAAAAATTGATCCGAACGCCTTGAATTTTTTTATAAATCTTAAAGCTCTCTGTACAATAACTGAAATAATTTTTCTTTTGTAATACTAAGATTTTCGAGAATGTATTTCCGTGGTTGCACGACAAAACAGTCCCCCGAATTTTTCCGGTTCGCGATCCGCCATTGATTCGACGAACCTTTTCCTCGACGGTGGTCTCCTCCTTGGCCACCGCCTGCACTTGCAGCCCCATCAGGGTCTCGAACATGTTCCTGGTCTCCATGATCAGGCACGTGATGTCGGCGTTCGGGTGCTGGCCGAACGCTTCCGGTTTGTCGATGCTCGGCAGCACCAAGACGAAATCGCGATAGGACGCCAAGGAGGCGTCCCTCGGTATGTAATAGTCTGACAGCGATGACAAACGATAATTGGGCACGTTCAGCGCGTCTTCGTTGAAATACTGTTGGACGTAGGTTATCAACAACCGGCGGTCCCAATCGTCCGTCACGTGGCCGCCGTAGCAAACACCTGCTATCAGGTATTTCAGCGAATCCCAGGGCGTGATCGGGTATTCGTCCAGATAGACTTGCAGGAGGTTCTCCGACACCTGTCGACGACCACCGAACAACCCGATCGGTCAAATAAATTCCGAAAAAAATATTTTAGACCAGGCTAGTTACAGTTAGGGTTATTAATAACATATGAGAAGATTAATTTTCTTATCTTAATTCATCGTAATTCGTAACCTTAATTTAACCACATCGCAATTAACATAATCGAATCGCATACTAGCGCGCAATTAATATAATTTAATTACTTCGTGTTTCACAAATGTAATCCAATTTAAATTTGATCGAACGCTGAATTACGAATTACAACGCGACCGAATGCTAATATGATCGAACTTGTAATTATAATCCGCCGAGAAATTTAATTGTAATTCTGCGGAACTCTGAACCTCGGGGGATTGTCGATGAAACGTCTGCGAAGCGTATCGAGGGAATTTTTTCGCGACAGGGGACGACCGTCGGCAAAATGAAGAGAAAGCAGATTAGGCTGTATCGATGCATGGACCGGAAGGTATAAAACGTCGCGGGTCGATATCGAGTTCGGACCGCAATCAGCATAGCGCGCCGTGAAATTACCACAAAGTCGGAGTCGTTGAAGCTGTAGAGAACGTTCCAGCCCAATTGCTGGAACTTTTTACGCTCGAGGAGAACGGCGTGGAAGAATACCAGGGCGAACAGAAGCTTCTTGTACTTGCTCTTCGCGTGGCACTGCTCGAATTGGCTCTCGGTTATTAAACCGTAAAGACGCCTCATGTTTGCCCGGAGTCCCTTCGGCGGCTCGGTGGTCATCTTTATCCCCGCCTGGAGGATCGATATGGGGAATTGGGGGGTCGGGCTCGAGCTCAGCCACAATCTGTAATTAGCCGGACCCTTTCATTACCGTAGCTCGCGCTAAGCCATTTACGTTCGGATACGCTCCCATAGCGTAAGTATATGTATATATGTATATAGGATCGCGGCGCGGCACCTGAACTGCGGGTGCAACGTTTTACTCGATCCGAGGGTCTCCACGATTTTATCCAGCTTCGGCATCCAGCTGAGCGACAAATGGCAGTTCGCTAGGAACACCCACGCGCCCTCGATCGCGCCGACCTCTATCATTCTGCAACATTTATTTCAGCAATTAGATCCGCCCCGCTCACACCGCCCTTTCTATCCCCAGAGAGGCTCGACCAACTCTAGGCTGCCGCGATTTTTCCCGTGGAAGGCATCGAGCCTATGGAAAATTCGAAATGCGGTGTTTATTGTGCGAGTCTTAGGGAATATTGGTGTATTTTTTGTTTTGATCTTCTTTGCAAAATAGCTGAACACGGAATTTCAATGATCAGGCGATGAGCGAATTTTGACGAAAAAGTTGGGGATCTTTGAGCTGCCGTAACTTTGTGAGAAAAAATCGTAGAGTATTTTTACAAACGGCGTTGTAAAGGGGAGAGTATGCTTTTTTATACTAGTTACAAGAAAGTCGAAATAAAAATTTTTTTAACTAAGGAGAATTATTTTTATTTACAGTCTTTATTGACTCGAAAGTCCTCCTCGATTCTCTGTCGAGATTTTTAACAAAATAATATTTAACAAAAATGAAAATATAGGCTCTAAAGTAGAGACTTTGCACTGTAAAACAAGCTAAGGTAGACCACTCTACGATTTTTTTCCTCCGAGTTACAGTATTTCAAAGTTCGACAATTTTCTCCTCGAACTCCGTCTCCTCCGAAATTAGTCCTCTGTTGAAACAATTCTCCAACGGCCATTTTGCAACGAAGACGAAAAATACTGCAATGCAGCTCGGGGCTCGCACGACAAATACCACCAACGAAATTTCTCTTCGACTCGAGACATTTGTAGGAAGTAAATTGCAGAAGATTGCGAGATGAATCGAACCGAAAGATAGTCGAGGCTCTTGAAGGATACTCGAGAATCGCGGTGCATTAGGGGGATTAGGATCGCCTGTACGAAGAACCTGGTCGCGATCGGTGACTGTCCTTGGCCCAGGGACAGAGTCATAAAATGATTAGTCATTTCCTGGCTGTCGACTAATTGCATCAAAGTGCTCGTAGGATCCACGCCAGGCGAGAGAACAAATATGAGTGGGGTCTGGGCAACGGAATCGTCGAGGACGGCTTTCAGGTCGAGTACCGGCGGCTCCACGAATCTTTGACCGAGATTCAGCACGATGAAGTGCGCGATGCAGAAGGAGATCCTGTCCGGGCGGCAGCTGCGTATCACCAGCATCTTCTGGAATATGTTGCAGTTCGATTCCCACTCGGCCACCAGAGGCAGCGCTTCCGGTTCCGTGCTGATGTACCTGTCCAACGAAACGTCCGCCTTGAGCTTCCACCTCGCGGACTTTGTCTTCGACAAGTTATCCGACCGACACCTTGCATTTAACCCGGACTCGAACTAGCTTAAATTTAAATTTAATCGAAGCCAAATTTTTGCTTCAACAATTGCACTACCTGTTGACTTTTAGTTATACTTAAATGCTGCTAATCTTCGCGCGATTATTTTCCGAATTAAATCGCAGCTGAATCGCATACACTAAACCAGCGATATTAATTAATATATGCAAGGTATAGAATCGATAAAATCTTTTTATATTCAAATATTAATGTTAATGCATTTAGACCGATTGACTCCGTCGTCGCATTCTACGCGCACGCGTTTGTAGCACGTAGCGAAGGCTCCCGCGTCGGAAAATTAATCGGGAAATTAACCCCGCATTCTAACTAGAAAATTAATATTGCAGCCTGCTCTACGAGCCAGGCGAAACAGTTTCGTCGTTCGAGGGCTTTTGAATATTTCAAGCGGACTAATTCTCTAAACAATCGCGACCGACGACCAGCGAAAGAGTGGAGGAGCGTCGTCGAGGAAAATTCGACCAGCGAAGAAGATTGTTCGCACCACAAGTGCCAGTCCCTGGGAAACTGCTCGAAGGAGGAAACGATCCCGTGGAATCCGGGGACACCGTCCAGCTCCGTCACGTTGTCCCAGGTCTCGTCCGGCAGCCACGGCACCGGCTTGTCCGGCTGGCTTTCACGATCCAGGACGATCCCGCCTCTCAGCAGGAACGTGTACTCGTGCCGCGAGATCTTGCCCTGGGCGTCTAATATCTTGATGCACATGTTGAACGAGAACAGCAGCTTGTGCGTCTCGAACAAGCCACGGCACGTGTTCCTGCGGGACGGCCGCGAGATGTTAAGGAGGGTTAGCAACTGCGAGGGTTAGGGAATCGTTCTTGGAAAGGTTCTCGTAGGTTCGCGGGTTTAGGGGAAGGTCGGGGGGTGTTTTACTTGTAGACGGCGTAGGTGTGATACTCGTTCAGGCTCTCGATCCTCTCGACCAGCCGCAAGCTCTTCGTGCTCTTCTCGATCGACAGCGAGAACAAGGTGAGGTACGCGTCCAGGGAGAACTGGTACATCGGGTCGATCAGGCTCATGTCGTTCAGAACGAAGAACAAGATGGCGGCCCGTTGGGCGCACGGCCTGTACTCGTCACGCGCGAGGTCTATCTCCTTCTCCGTCTGCTCGGACACTATCAGCGACTCGGTGATCGAGGTGGCCGTCGCCTTAGACGACTGCAGCGTGCTCAGGAGGTCCAGGTCGTCTAATAAGTTGTCGCCTGCCACGTTCAGCAAGCTAAAACCAGACGATTCCTAAATGCACCCTAATTAGGGATAGTCTTCGAAGTGCTAGGCAAAACTTAAAAGCAAAGACTATAATGTTACGTAGTCTGTTCGTCAGTCTAGTACAGTCAGATAAATCTCAGTATCTGGACCATTTCCGGTCACTTTGGACCCAGTAAAAATATTCTTTTCACGTTATATTCTATTTAGGATAGTCAAACGTTGGCTGCGTCTGGACCAAGAAATTCGTCGATCTTTGAATTGCCGTAACTTTGCGAGAAAAAATCGTAGATCAATTTTTGAGCAGCCGTTTTAAAGAGGAGACTTTCCTCTATAGGATAGTCATTGAGCGAATCGCAAGAAAAATTTTTTTGCACTCTGGACGATTTTTTGAATTTGAAAGACCTTCTAGAGCGAAAACTTCGATTCTTTGCAAATAACAACGAAGTTGTTTTGTTAAGAAAAAATTTTTCTTAAAAAATGAATTCATAGAGGTTAAAGTAGAATCTTTACCCTTGAAAATGAGACTAGGTAGAGTACCGTGCGATTTTTTTTCGCAAAGTTACGTCGATTCTAAGATTGACAATTTCCTGGTCCAAAATATGATCTTCTCTCGTTGGTCAAAGTGTGGTTGTCAGCTCATTAACATTAATTATAATTGATATAATTATCACGAAATTCATACGGTTAATATAATCGTAATTAACACAGCACAATTTCATTATTTAAAAGTATTAACGAGAGATGGTTATATATATAGCCGAGACAGGCTATCCATAAGGACAATGAAATCGTTTTCAACCCCTCTACCGTCGCGGGAGCATGTTTCTCTATGCAAACAGAAAATCCGGATTCCAAAGTCGAGAGTCTTACTAGAGGATTCTGTCCTCGAGCTCTTTGAGAGTTCGTTTATTGGTGGAGATCGTGAGCACCAGATGGTCCTTCTGTTCCTCGAGCTGCGGCTTCTCTTTTCTGACCACGATTCCCAAGAGCTGGTCTTCCAGTCCTGCGCACAGGATAATAAGGTTGCCGGAGCCCCTTTCTTTCTCTCCCGACTGTAGCCACCCTCGTTTCACCCTTCTACATTTCTCTACCCCTTTCGTTGCCGCCGATCCTCGCTCTCGATTCCACTTCCCCCCCCCAATCTTCACCGAATGATAAAACAAATTAGTTACCCTTCTCCTTAATGGCGAAGTTGCACAATGTCGTTTTAGTGGATACTTCCGGCGCGTAATGCGGGTTCGCGAGCTTGGTGGTGATGAACAGCCGGAACTTGTTGTTGTAGGTGATCGTTTTTTCGTTGAACTTGATCATCACCTGATCGCCTGACACGAAATGCAATTATACAATCGACGCCGGTCAGGTTCGTTGCACAGCAGTTGACTTACCCACAGTGACGAAAGCCCTCTCAAGGATCGGATTTAGCACCGGCTCGATCGTCTCGCCGATGTTCTCCAGGAGAACGGGTTTGCCGAACTGTAATGCCACTTCCAGGACCTTGGCGAAATCCGGCTGCCCGAAATCGATCACTTTCAGCGCCTGCGATTAGAGCGATTCGATCGACCGTGTTCTGACAGCCACGGAGCCGGGACAATGAATCGCGCGAGAAGCTGTGAGACTATGTATTCGTACGTTCGCGGCCTCCATGGCCTTGATCCACCTGACCGCCTGGCACTGTGGATCGATCACCAGCGGCCACCTGGTCCCTTTCACGACGATGATGCCGTTCTCGGTGCTGAAGTCATCCGAGGGCAAGCCTTGCATCTGCCACTCCCTGACTATCGCCGGATCGACCAGGAACTCCATGATCTCGAGGTCCGGCGACACAGGGACCTCCTTCTCGGCTACCTAGGAGTCGCGAAAATTCTCTGAGAAAAGGACCACCTTGCACCAGAAGGATAAAGACTCTGTATTCTTGACCGGAAAAAATCCGGTCAATTAATGACCGAGGTGGAGAGAGGCTACTCGCGAATTACGCTCGACCGGGGTAGCCACCGACGGCGATGGAGATCGGCTCACCTCCTTCATCCAGATGCTTATCAGCTCCTCTCTGTAATTGGATACGAAGGGACCCAAATAGGACACAAAGGCGGTGGATATTAGGCAATCACCTGGCAGCCAGTCGAAGTACGTGGCCAGCGATCCGACCGTGTTCTCCCATCGAATCCGTTCGCCGGAGAGCCCGTCGACCAGCATCCCGGCCCGTTCCAGTTTCAGCTTCAATAGTTCCGCCTGAAAACACGCGAAAGTGTAAGGCGGGGATCGAGTCAGCACTGTGGAAATTCGAGATCCCCGGGTAGCGTGTTTCCGAAATAAGCTGGCGTTTCGGCACCCCCCCGGGGAGGGGGCCGCCGGTTAATCGATTCCGTTTCATCAACATCCGGCTCGGCCACGCCACGGATCGCCGCGAACAATCGGATCTGCGAATCCGATACTCCGGACACCGTGTAAGTCTGTTTTCGAATAACTGAACGACCCCACGGAGAAGGATTAACCCTTTGCAGTCGACTGGCGTCTTTGACGCGCCAAGGGAAATTGTATAATTAAGAAAATAATGTTGACATTATTAGAGACCCTTCTGTTAACCCTTTGCAGTCGGAGTCACTTTAACTCGAAATTCAAAATGTTTTTCTAAAAACTTGTAGCGCTTATTTATAGAACATGGTGCATTTTAAACGATATGGCATTGAATTTTGCGACTTGTGCAATATTTAACGAGCTCTTAACAATTTTTTGAGCGTAAGTAACCTTGGTGCAAATTATTTCGAAACGTGATATGACAATTTTCAGCGGCGCCTTAGAGTCGCCGATTGTCCGTAAAGGGTTAAGATTGAGAAAGTGAAATGGGAATGTTGCAACGTTTCCATGAAGCTATCAATAATTATACTGTCTCCAAAAAGGGTAAAGAAATTAATCGTGAATTGTCAGAATATTTCTGTCAACTAAAGAATATTAATATCCCTATACAAATATCGTCCACCGTGTCTCACCTTCGAAATTCCCAGAAATGGACCCGAATTTGCTGAAACTTCACGATTTCGGTAACGGAGTTTCCACCGCCGCGAAAAAGCGATCTCGCCGAACAACTGCGCGGGGATAATCGCGCGCGAGCCCGCGTACGTTCAGCAAGTTACACATCACGGCCAAAAAGTCGCGCGATTTTCCTGTCGTCGTTGCCGAAGCCGGGCGACAACTCCGCGCGGGCGTCAGAGAACGCGTCCCCGCCTGTTCAAACAGTCCGCGGGCGGAAGTCGCGGGGCAAAATTGCGCGCCACGGAAATCGCCGCTTTGTCCGAGCAAAAGTGCAAGGTCCCCGCGCCGCGCAGACACCGGAATCAAACAAAATTGTCCGCGACGGGGGGAGAGGGGGGAAGGGAAAAAGTCCCGGGACCCGGGCAAACAAGCGTGTCGCAAATAAAAGCGCGAACCGGGACGGTTGTCCGGCTGGCGGAGGGAAAAAAGAAAAAAAATAAAAGAGAGAGAGAGAGTCGGGTAGAAATTCGCAGCGAACGCAGCCCGTGCAAATACGTCTCTCTCCGCCCTCCCCTCCCCGACCCTTGATATCGCTACGGCGATATCCGAGCCCATAAACAGCTCGCAAACGAAACTTTCCGCGGCAGCCGAAGCGTGAGTTTATGTAAATAGAACCGTGCACGGTTCTGCGAACCCGCGCGCGCGCGCGCGCGAGCGCGGCACGCTCTTCCAACGCGGACGGAGTCCTCTCGCCGCGTTCTCTCCGCCGCGTGTCGCTCGCGCCCGCGACACCTCCGCGCCGACCGTTTCCGGTTCGCGAGAAGATTGCACACTCGCCAGTTTAATTAACTCCTCCTTCTCGCGCATCTTCCCATCGTACATCTCCTGCAGCTTCTCGAGTTTCTCTTGCAGTTTTTGGAATTGCTGCATCGCCTCCTCGAGCGCCTGCTCTTTCTGCTTCAGCGACGCCAGCGCGGCGTACAGCTTCTCCCTCTTCGGCGCCACGATCCTGCGATCACACACGGAAATCGTTCGATCGATCATCCCTTCACGGAATTTCGCGAAGTTTTAACTGTTTTACCGCATGATTGAGTAATAGAATTATTAATTTAGTAGTATCGTAATAGCTGCATTTTTACTGTGCTCATTCCTAAACTCACATGGCACAGTGGGACTATTTAAGTCTAACTCTATAACAATAAATTAAATTGAATTAATATTTGCTTATGTCTTTATATTCTTTCCAGAAAAAGGTACCAATTTGATTTAATTAAAACCGCGACAAAATTTTTGTGCCACACGAGGCTATTTATTTCCTGAAATTTTGTGCCTCGAAGAGTTAAGCGACGAATTTTGAAGGATCGTCGATTTCGCGGTTCTAAGAGAGAAATCATTTCAGCAATTTATCTTTGTTTCGCGAGACCCGGTCCGGGGAACCTTTCATTTTTCACCAGCAATTTTCTGGCTCCCGCGGGAGTAGGGTAACGCGACAGGGGAACGCGTTAAACAACTTTCCAACAGCTCCGCGGAATTCCATATGTAACTGAGCGAGGCGTTCAGATATAGAGCAGGCGATTACAGAATTAATTATTTCGTAGGATTGCTTTCTGAATAGTTCGGCGATCCCACTCCATCCTCCGGGGACTGCTCGGCATTCCTAGAGCGAAATCGCGACCTGCTCCTCATTATACCTACCGGGACGTCCCGCGATCAAAGAACTATCCCGCAGCTTACCGATGCTACCAGTTCTGTTCCCGTTGTTGCCAGAGATATTCGTCGGACGATCTTTGTTTTTAATGGTAGTAGAAAGTTCAATTGTTAATTCAGAAAACAAAATAAAATAAAAATAGATATATGAATAAATTGTCGGTGTCGTGTTAACCGGACAATTGTATTTGCTATGGAATAGTAGAATATTAAAATTGCTGAATATTACAATAATACAATATTAAAATAGTGGGATATTAAAATAATGGAATATTAAGATAGTAATAATAAGAAAATATTAAAATAGTGAAATATTAAAATAATGGAATATTAAAAAAACAGTATATTAAAATGGTAGAATATTAAGATAGTAAAATATTAAAATGAGAGAATTCTAAAATTATGGAATATTAAAATAACATAATATTAAAATAGTGGAATATTAAAATACTAGAATATTAAGATAGTAGAATATTAAAATAACGGAATATTAAAATAGTGGAATATTAGAACAGTCGAATACTAAAATATAAAAATGGTAAAGTGGTAAAACATTTCTGATAAATCTATCTTAGTGCCGAATTAGAACAAGGAATCGTTGACCAGCTCACCTGAAAAGCTTGCCGTATTTCTCCATGGCTATGACCCATATGCAAAGCGACTTGGCAGCGATCGATACCATGCCGACTTTTTCGGGATCAAATTCGGGATTGGACGTGTACCTGGCGATGGCTCTCAGCGTTCTATCGGATATGTGGTCTTTGTCAAAGTCTCGGAGCTGGAACCGAGCGGAGGAAACGGTCGGGCACAGGAAAGAATGGCGAACAGAGAGGGGTGAAGAGGGGAAAGAGAAAGGGGGAACGTCGTCCGGATACTGGCGAAGGACCCCGGCCGGACGTATTTCGTCGTACCGTCAGGAGAAAGTTCACGTCAGCAAGCTGACGCTTCGACTCCGCCCAGGTCGGCTCCGAGGTCTTCAGGATCATCACCGCCTCCATTACCATCTCGACTTTCGGCGGCGGACGCGTGAAGGATCTTATTTCAGAGATGTCCTTCTTGCTCAGCGAGTCCAGCGCCTGCGAACCGTGCGATATTGCTGGAATGCATCGATCACCGGACCAAACGGAAAATATTCGCGCGGCGACGCCCGGAACCAACGTTCTTTTAGATATTTGATGAAATATCCGGAGCACGCGGTACTTCGAAAACAATTGGATATTAATCGGTTAACATCGAAATATTAAACATTAATTTATTTATGACTGTAAGTTATATATGGGGCCAAGTTACCCCATTTCGTACTCTAAAGGTTAAGAAAGAACGTCGGAGCATGTATCCTTTTTAACCCTGTTTTTCGACGAGTGTAATCGTCAAAAGCAGTCAACGGTTTCTTTCGATCAGCGTCATTTTATTTCGCACAAAAATCCGCAGTCAAATAATCAGCGAAGAAGGAAATAAATACAGGCCGGGCGACTCGCGAAGAAACGCGGGCAATTTAATTTTTCCGCGCGGAGATCCGCAGCGCCGGCACCGGGCCGCTTTCAATCGAGATTCGCTAATTCCGGCATGAACCGGATACCTTGCAAAGGGGCCATGAAAAATGATGGAACGAGGTCCGCGCGCAAAGCGCACGAACTCACCGTTGAAGGATCGAAGAAGAAAGGCTAACAGCCGCGGCGGATTGAACCGGCGCGCCATTAGTGCGTTCTTAATCACTCGCGTCAATGCTGCCGGCGAGGTTCCTTGGACTCCGGAGTTATCGCGGATCTCGGTGGCGAGACTACGAAAAAAAATCAAAAAAATCGCGGTGGGAAAAAGTTGCCGCGAACCGCGAGCTTTTCCGCGAAAGAATTAGCGAAGAAAGGCCGAGCGAGGGTGGCTGCGGCGTTTGCTGGATATTCTCGCGCGAGAGCCGAGTTCTATAAATCCTGCGTACGGGCGGCGGCGGCGGCGGCGCGATTCGCGGGTCGTTATACTTTGAGATTTCAGAACTCCGGGGAAGTCGAAAGAAGTTGGCCGGAACGAGCGGCACCCCAGAAATACGCGACTCGCCGGCGATAAATTCGCGATCAGGTGTACGATTTTCCGGCAGGGCCGCGACGACGGCCCGCCGTTGCGGGGAGGGATGCAACTTTTTAACAAAGCGACGAAAAGGCAAATTTATACAGCGTTTCGGCGCGTGCACGAGCTCCGACGCCGGGGCAACTTCTCCGTCGGGCTGCATAGAAAATGTTCGTCACTGCGAAAGATAGAGGAAGAGAGAGAGAGAGAGAGAGGGAGGGAGGGGCGGGGAACCAGTTAAACAAGTTTTATACCAGTCACAATCGGATCCCCTATTTTACCTATCGATTGCGAGGCGGATACGGCGAGCGCTGCTAGTCGCGAATCCGGCGGAGTGGTGCTCGATCATTGAGACTAAACGAGCTGGAACAGTATTACCGGCGGGAACGATAAGAATTAATGTGGAGGAAGGTACCTTCATGGCCTCGTTTAGAGCTGGTTCGACAGTTTCGAGGTCGGCGCGAGCCAGCTCCTCGAGCTTCTTGCACTCCTTTTGTTCCTCGGCGATCCGCAGCGACTTCGCCGTCACCGATTTCTGCGTCTCGTCGGCGTCGCGTTTCTGGTTCACTTTAAAACGTCCGATATCAGTATATTATCTGCTACTGATCAACACTAATATTCTTTACGACACGGACGTGTCTAGTCGACTATCTTAGAGCTTAGGAATTTTTGCATTTTTAAGAACATCTCGCGTTAATTTAACAACGTCGCCTTCTTGAATAAAAAGTCATAGAATGACAACGGAGCATTAATACAAATCATTCAAGAAAATTTCGTTCATCTTTATGGAAATTTCGTGCGCTATACACTCTCGACTCCGAGACATTTATTCAACTAAATCCCGCGAACGTGACTGCACAGTTCCAATAATTGTCAAACGAAAGATACGAAATAGCCGCGATTCTTTCCGAAATAACGAATCCCTGCCCTCGGACAGTAAATCACTGCCCCTGCATTTTTCATAGAAGTTATTTTTCATAGAAGTAATTTTTCACAGAAGTAATTTTTCATAGCCAGTAATTTATAAGTCCTAAGTACTTTCTACTAAGTGCTCCCCCTCTATTCTAAGTCCCTCTTTTCCCGTTCGCCGAAAGGTGATTTAACGAAACCCGGGGACAAAGTGAATCTGAAATCACGATTGACTATATAATTAACAGAGACCCGTCGAACTTCCCGTTAATGCCGTCATTTCCCGGCCGAGAGCCGATTTTCGAGTCGAGACGCAAATAGAGGACGAAACGGGGGGACCACGGACGCCGGGTCCATTCGGCGTGCAAATGATCCGAAGTCGAAGGGTCCATTGTTCGCGTGGCGCGGAATCAAAGCAAATGTTTTTTCTTCGCTAATGAAGCCTCGGGGATCCGTGGTTCTTATTAAACTTTTCCGCGGTATTAATTGCCCCGGGAACTGTTAATTCAAGTTCCGAGAGAAGCGAGAGAAGCGAGAGAGAGAGAGAGAGAGAGAGAGAGAGAGAGAGAGAGAGGGTGAGGGAGTCCGCAGTTTCAGCGGTAGCAAAATTTCGGAAAGGTTACGGGGGAAGGGGGGAGGACCGGGAGAAACGTGGAATGATTATGAAACGGCGGTCTCCCGGTGGCCGCGAGCAAACTTTCGGATCGATCCAATTGCAACTAATGATAATACATCAGCGTCGGGGAGCGGCGCCCACCTATCGTTACCAGGAACTCTTCGCATTCCCTGGTAGATTTATGAACCTGCTCCTGCGTCACTTCGAGCTCCGCCGCCATTTCGTTGACTTTCAGCCGGGTGTCGTCGATCTTTGAGAGCCCGCTGCGAAGTTTGCTCGCCTGGCTCTCCAATTCTTGACGTTTCTCGCCGAGCATCCTGCAACCAAGCACACCCCGGCCGGGTGGGGGATTCACCGACCGACCAGTGTTTCAAACTGCTTCAAAATTCAGGTTGCCGAACGAAAATCTGCGGTAACGAGCGCGACCCGCGGACGCCCGTCGACGCGAATTTCTTCGACGCTGTTATTCAACGACAGCGCTCCCGCGAACTTGCTTCGGCATTTAACCGACATCGACCTTGCTCGGCGACCGTATTAAGCGATGGTTACGTTAAATGCATTGCACAGAATGCCGCGCGTTTTTAGGCACGACGTGTTTTAACATTGCACATTGCTCGATAAAGTCATCAAATAAATTGAGCAAAATTGGTCAACTTTGACCGACGACAACTCCGCGTAAAATCATCGTAGGATAACGATTCTTTTTTTAAATTAAAGCTTGAAACCTCTACTTTAAAACCATATTCTTCCATTTTATATTTAATAAATCCTTGCCACTCTAATTCTTTAATCACGACGATATGATTCTTATATCATACTATACCAAGTTTGCCGAAACGCCAGGACTCTGTAAAATTTTTCTCGCAGCTGTCGTTTCCAGGGAAATAAAGTTCCATTCTGTCTCTTTAATATGAAAGAAACGAAACGCGGCTGCGATTTTTCTTCGCAAAGCTGCGCCACTTTAAAGCAACCCCGCGCCGCGAGCACAGGACGGGGGTGTTAATTTAAATGAGGATTTTTCTCGGCGACTTTCATCCGAAATTTTATCCGTGTTCTAACTGTTTTTTTTTTTCGAGCAGTGTACTCGGTTCTTAAATTGAATTCGGCGTCGCGAGACGGAAAAGCGCCGTTCCGTCCGGGCAGTTTCCGCTCGCAGGAGCGTCGCGCGACAGCGGAACGAGAGCGTTCGCCGTCGTTATACGGGGTGTTTCATTAAACTTGAACGTTCGAGAACGGTGGCTGATGGGAAGAAACGTAACGGGCAGCGCGGAGCGGCACATCTTTACGAGGGGAATATTTTTCTTTTAAGACGCGGAAGGCATCCAGGTTGTTTTCGTCTCTTTCAACGGACTGCCCCCCCCCCCTCCCCCCGACTTGCTTCTTTTCGCAGAGCGAGCTCAATCGGCCGCGAGCACAAGCACCGAACTTCCCGGGGAGAAACGCTCTCCCGCCCCTGCCGGCCCCGAGTTACACGAGCGCAGGAAATATTTCGGCCGATAAAGCTCGCCGGGTACACCCGGTACGTAAGACGGAACCGGGGAAGAAATTGGAATCGGTAAATAGTGGACATAATTTTGATACTTTCGAAGAGCGCCGGCGAAATCCGGCCGGTCCGCCGTGAAAAATCGCGCGAGAGACTCGACCCGGTTCGGGGGAAGTTCGCGAGAAGCGTTTTATGCGGCGGAGAGCCCCTTCGTCTTTCGACGGCAGAAATTCGACGGAGACGCGGCCGCTGAATTTATTATCCGGCCTCGGATTATTATTATATTTATATTCGAATCGTCGCTCGGCTTTTCTCGCGGATTTTTCCGCCGGGACAAGCGGGCCGTCCGCTGATCAACTTGCCACGAGTTTACAAAACTTCGCGTGGTCTCGGGGATTCCGCTTTAATATTAATTACTTAAGTGGCTCTCGGGGGTGTTCCGGGGAAGGAGCGACGCTCCAGGATGAGCGAGGGACTCCGGAGTTTCCCCCTCCAGAAGAATTTCGAATCGTGGGAGCGCGCGGAATTTCAATGGCTCTAACGTAGGACTCACGTTTTATAGCCGGCAACCAGTTCGAGGAAATTCACGGGCGTCACGTAATTGTAGCGCTTCATCTCCGCGGCCATTCTGCGTGAGAACTGCGACACGGACTCGTGAATCAGGGAGAAGATACTCGCGATACCGTCTCGCATACGGTCCTGAAGCGGAGCCAGCGGGATCGCTGTCGCCGACTGTCGCTGCTCCTGCAAATAATCTTGATTAGAGAAGTCGAAATCTTGATTGCAATCTACAGTTTTGCCCTTCGACGTCGTCGCGCGACTCGATGCTGCATCTTGATTCGCGGGTTAATTACGCGGGGTGGCGGGAACAAGACGTTATGGCGGATGTGTTTATTTGTGGGACGGATGCACCTTCTCGGCCAAGCTGTTTTTAACGCGTTCGTTCGGCTTTGTGGCGCTGCGTGTTCTCGTCAAAATTTTGGAACTTTTAAGGGCTCGAATTAAAGCTGGAATTTTTTTTTGAATTTTTCTCCGGCGAAAAATGACTCCATTTTGATTCGATTTTAAAATATGTTCTCGTCGAAATTTTTGAACTTTATTGAGCTCGAATAAAAGCTGAAAGTGTCTACTTTAAGGCAAGGTACCCTTTATTGAACAAAAATTACGATGTTGTTTTAGACGATTAAAAAATTACAGCTACTGCGACTCGATTTCCTGTCTCGTTAGGTCTCGATTTTAAAGGGAAATTTTAAGTGGATTTAAAATTATATTTCCATGGAACTTCTTGCACTTTATATAGCTCAAATTAAAGCCCGAAGGAATCACTTTAAAATCAGATAACTCTCATTCAATAAAAATCACAAATCCATCCCAAGCAATCGAGAAATCGGCACGATTTTAAAAGGTTGCTTCGCATCGATCCTAAAACGTGTCCCAAACTTCCGAGTTCCCGAATTAAAGCTAGAAAATCGCAACGTACATGGCAATGCAACAAATTGTCTCACCAACTTCCTGCCGACTATCTCTCTACCAAGACTTTCCAATCTTTCCTGAAAGTCCGCCCACGGTTTCCGAAAAATTTCGGAAAACGGTGGCGGGTGCCCGGTCTGGCGGCCGCATCCGGCGCATCCGTTGCAACGAAGGGGCGGCCCTCCGTTCCGATTGATTTCGCAAGAGAAAAAGAAGCGGGGAGCCGGGTAGTCTGGCGCGCGGGACAAATTCGAAAATATTAAGCGATCGGCGGGGAACTCTCGGACGATTGCGTCCCGGAAGCGAGCGGACTGGAGGGTCGTATGATCCTCGCGCGGCGGGATCGACGGAGGCGGAGGTACGACGAGCCGTGGAGAGGAAAATAATCGGATTTCACGAAATAGAGAGGAGAGGCGGCTCCCTCTCTCTCTCTCTCTCCCTCTCTCTCTCTCTCTCCCTCTCTCTTTCTCTCCCTCTCCTTCCTCGGTCTCCTCGGCTCCGTCTCTCCGGGCTCGGAATCGAATCGAATGGAATCGGTCGCGCGGAACGGGGATAGAAGGCGAGCCGAAGACCAACCACTTTATTTTCGCCGGTGATAGTGAGCGTCAGATTGAGATTCATGAGGAACTTGTTGCCAACTTCGAGGAGGGCTTCCCGCGGCCATTCCAGGAACCAATCGATGGTCGTGCAGTTGATCAGACCCGGGTACTGCCGTAATCTGTTCCTGAACGCGTCCCCGATCGGGCTCATGCACACCACCAGATGCAGATTGCCGCGCACATTCTCGATCAGCATCGCGTAGATCGCCTCGGTGGTCGGTACGCGACGGGACCGCGTCGCCTCCTTCATCAGCAGCTTTTTAATCTGGCCGTGACCGGAAAACCAGCACCGTCAAACGAAGACGTACAGGAGCATCGGAAAATGATTTCGCGGCGCGTTCGATACAACGGCGGCCCGAATAAGAATATCCCGGCTGAATTACGGCGATCCACCCATTCCATATCCCGGCGGCCAACCGCGTTCGCGGCTGAGATACGTTGTCCGTGCACTGGGTGTTCCAAAAATGTCTGACAATTCGGAAATAGAAGGTTTCCGAGGTCGAATAAAGTAACTCTTTCCTTGGCGATAATGCATTTCGCGGCTTCCGTCGCAAATTATTAGGTTGGAAACTATGAAACGGGCGTTTTAGTTCGCTCTTTGTTCAGCTGTGACGCCCGTTTCATAGTTTCCAAGCTTATATTAACTCGGAGAAGATTTTTGTAAAGGAAACACTTGAAATAACCTCAGGTACCTCGCAATATTTTCCAATTGTTAAATATTTTTACGACACTCTGTGCATATGTCAACCCTTTTCACTTGAGACTATTACCATTCCAAGCGGAATCAACTACAGTCTTTTATACTTCAGTTTTCTTCGCATTCTCTTGAAAAAAAATAAAGATAAAATAAAATAGAGAAAAGAATAAGCTGAACACGAGATATGGAAGATGAGATGGACGACAGAAGTTCACCTCCTCCATCTCGTCGCTCTTGAACAAGTTGGCCACCTCGCCTGTGCTCAGCATATTGTTCACAAGCTCGAGGAACTCCTCCTCGGCGATCTGGACGTCGTTGAAGAGGAACGTGGTCGGCTTCTTTTCCACGCCGGTCTTAGTGTAGAGGACCTTAAGGTCCTCGCGGAACTCCTGCACCTTGTACTGCTTCGTCACGGTGATCTGGAAAATGGACAGCTCGCAGATGTAGCTGGCGATCCTCGACAACGATTGCCTCCCGCTGCCGCCGACGCCGACCAATAGCATGTTGCCGCGGGGCTGTGGAAATTCGGAAATTTGTCAGCTCTGCGATCGATGATCTCTCGATCGATGATCGCTCTACTTTATTCTACTTTAATTGCTCTAATCTATTCTACTCTAATTGCTCTAATCTATTCTACTCTAATTGCTTTAATTTAATGATCGATGTATTCGTGGATTGAACATCGATCTATAGAGAATGTAGATCACGAACTTGCGAGATCACGCGAACGATGCGGCATATGTGCTCGATCGCGTCGCGGAAGAAGATCAGGTTGAGGCGGACCACGCCTGTCGAGGCGTTGTACTCGTCCATTTGAGCTTCGATGTGGCTCCTCACGGCGCCAATGTCCGTCAGGTCTTCGTAGATGTCCCACGCGTTCATGAAGCTACCTGTAACAATCGTGATCAGAGTCAGAATAGAGAAAGGATCTTTTAGAACCCTGACCTGGATCTTGGCTAGAAAAATAAGTGCTCGTAAATCTGAAATATTTCCAGGTTTAATTTAACTCTTATCAGGCTCTGCTTCAGCTTAGCTTCCTATTGACAAAAGAATTTTTAAAAAACATAGAATTGCAAAATATGTTGCGAATACGATTAGAAATGCCTAATTTTTGAAAGATTGCACTACTATTGAACGACTGTGGAAATCGACGGTCTATTTGACAAGATAAAATGCCTACCGAAAACGGGGGACGTTTTCTCCGGACAAACGTTGCTGAAAGTCATCTCAAACGATCTGCCGAGCTGTTGGTTCAGCTCCTGGAGGAACCAATCCCTGTCCCTGGAACAAACCGTAAACATTTTCACCGCTCGTTTACAGACGGTGGTTCTCGATTTCACGCCTACTTTTCATCGATGAGCCTGTCATAGAAGACCCTGAACGTCTCGTGAATCCACAATCGAAGAAACGTGTGCCTGGAATACTGATAGTCGATGTGGCTGCGCAGCAAACCCTGGAAAACCTGTCGAAACCACCGGAGACGCGTCAATTTGCGCGAACAGTGACCGATCAATTATCGGGACAGCTTTACCTTCGATATGTCTCGCAGATTGAACAGGTAGTGCATTTTCGCCGGAGTGGGCAGCATCGTTTCGATCACGTGATTGTACAGTTCGATGGTGGCCAACGTGACGTCGTTACCTGTGTCGAGACGATTACAGGTGGAATATTTATTTCATATAATATTTACGATCCACCTGCATTGTTTTATCACCGAATAACGCGCTCACATATTCCCTTGACTTCCGCGTGGAAGTCGACCAAGTGCTGGCTCAGCATCGTCCCGTATATCCTGACGATTTGCTTCTCGACGGGGAACGTCATGTTGATAACGTTGAACTTCGTCAGAAGTCGGTTCGTGATAACGTTCCGGCCTCCACCTGGGGGGCCCATGGCGGCCATTAGCTGCAAACGTTGCACGTATCTGCGCGTCTGTTTGTGACGATCGTACCTGCGGTAATTCATCTCCGTATTATACTTCAATTACGGTGGGGTGGCATCGGATCGAAACGAACCTCATGCCGCCGCCTAATTAAGGCTCTTACCGTCCTACCATGGAGTTCAGCATCGAGAAATCACATTCTTACCAGAATCCATAGCCTATCAGATGTCTAATCAGCTCCAGCGGCGGCTGCGAGCCGTAAGTCTCCTTCATAGGCATGTTGAAGTCGTCCATAAAGGCGATTAGGTTTTTACCGCCGACTGGGATGTAAATTCCCTTCGTGCGCTTCTCCAGTCTACTCTCGATGGTATCCTGAACGGGGAACGTCGAAACAGTGGAAGGTCAAATTAACGAAGTAACGAAGGGGTTCAAAAGTTCAACCCCTCTATTTTCTCTGTTTTAGAGGTTTTCTATTTTAATCATTCGAAAGTGTTGCATATAGTGTAAAAATATTCTCATATAAATTTCTAAAAATATTCTCAACCTTCCGCACTGGTTATAGCAAGGTGCATACGTCACAAGTGCATACAATCTGTAAGTATACTTGCATCCAAGCAGCTGATCTTTAGGAAGATGAAACTGTTCTGTTGTAAAATATAGAGGGAATTTAGAGAGTGTTAAGAGTATCGTATGGTTAACAAATATTATTATTATTATGAAATCAACTGAATAGTTCTCCTCGTTCAACAATTCTCGAAAGATCACCTGAACGTTTCTGGAGCTGGTCTGCGCGGACATGTTCAGCGTCATCACGCTGTAAGTGTCCGGTTCCAAGCTGTCCAGCACCGACTGGAACAAAGAGGTCTTGCCAGTGCCCACCGGGCCCAGCAACAGCACCGGGAACTCGTTCCTCAGCAGGGACTCGATAATGTACTCGTATCGAACTGTGTCAACTGTCGGCACCACGATCTTGTAGAACGCCGTTCTACGATCCGCCGGAAGAAAAGGTTCGAGCAGAGAACGACGAGGCGCCCGGTATATTCATGGATGCAAATTTTTACGAACGCACCGCGGCATCATCCGCCACACCTGAGGCAGCCTCTCCTCCCACGAGACGAACGAACGTAGACGGGAGTCCACGAAGTACTCGTAGACGGTGTCGCGGAGAGGAAACGAGCCCTCGATCTCCCGGATGTAGTTGTCCACCTTGAAGCGGCCCTCTTCGTTCACGGTTCCGCAGATCGACCAGATTAAACTGCAATCGGACAGTCTGATAGTGCACGCTTTATCACGAGATATCGCGGGCTTTTGTTCGGAACGTAGTCCGTTTCCCAAAGATACCAAGACGCCTTTGTTTCGAAGACGTTGCCTTCGACAATGGCGCGCGTTTCATTTCAGCCTTGGATCTGAGGTCTGCTCGTTTTGATCAGAGGTTTGCTTTTTGGGTTATTTTGGTTGTAGTTAGAGTTGCTATTTTATAGGCATTGTTAAAGAAAATTGCTAGCTTGATTTATGTAACTATTTAGAAGCTAAAACTATGGGTTGCTAAATAGTTGAAAATGTCCAGTTGCAAATGATCACTTCGAGCGCAAAGAGTTAAAAGCGAGGTATCTTCCTCTGCAGGGAACAGCTCACCAGAAGAAGAACCACATCTTCAGGATATTGTTGAACGCGTCCTGGTCCCCGGTGTATTCCACCCCGTTCTCCGTAGTGGCCAGCACCTGCAGAAGCTTGCACAACGACTGCACAGCGTTCAGCTCGGTCGTTGGTACCAATTCCTCGCATCTCAGCCTCTTAAACTCGAGGGTGTTGTTCACGTGTTCCTCGAAAAGTTTCTTCACCTATTCCCGGTGGCAAATATCGGTTGAGGAGACCCGGCTACGGGGAGGGAGGGGAGGGAGGGAGGGGATCGCTGGCTAACGTCTCTAAGTCCAGTTTACCTCCGTCGCGAATTTCGGCCTGCTGTGGAACTTCTGCAGCCAGGAGTTCAGGTACGGCATCCAGCCGAGATCCTTGTAATCGTTGTACACCATTCCTGCTCGGGAGACAGTGGCTGGAGAGGCCACTGCCAGATCCTGCACCTCGAACAGCAGCGACACTTGGTCCGGCATGGTGATGCGATCGTTGTTTATTAATGTCAGCACCTAAGCCAGGTGGCGAGTACAGTGTTTATTGAAAGGTGATGGGTGGTTTAACCTATCAAATAAATATAAACAATATTAATTTATTTCAAATCGAAGTCAAATTTAATTCTTTTGATATCAAACTACAGGAGCAAAGGTAAATAAAGACAATACAAGAAATAGGAATTCTCTAGTTCTATTAAAGAAAGTATTAAATACTAATTAACAAAGCGTGGAAGGAATCATAGTGCAAAGGGTTAAATAGACTGGATTAATATTGAAAATATCTTGGAAACGAATTAGATATAAATTAAATTTTGATGAGGTGTCAATAGACAGGGTAGACTCAAATAGGACTAGTAGATCCACAGTGTACACCTAGACAATAAACCTGAACTATACCGTTCCTCAATTGTCTGTAATTAAAGCAAAATACTGGACCGGTCTGGCTTGACCTAGTTTAGACCTGGTCTAGATTCCGAGCTACCCAAATGCTTGAAAATCCAGGCGGAAGAGTGACCTAGGGGACCGACTACCGTGTCCTAGACCTAGACAAGACCTCGGAATTCTCAATCATCTGCAAAGTCGAACAGCGATGCGACTATGTCTGTTTTTAAACTGCTCTATTCGGAGTAATTACACTGGTGGAAAAAGGGAAGAAGTCGACGATCCAGCGAAACTAGAATTTCGCCAATTCCCGAATTCTGTATCATCCCGGTGCTATCATGGTAGTCGTATATACAGAGGCTCTCTCTCTCTCTCTCACCTTGTTGTCATCCATGACGCTGTTCATGTTCTCGATCCAGTCGGCGTCCACGGGCCCGTCAAAGAGGATCCACTTCTCGTCAGGCGTATCCTCTGTCAAAAGTAACGAGATTCCGGGTGTGTTCGAGTTTGTCTCGTTTACGTTGGCGGACCGTGTCAGGATCCAGGCCGGGAACGCGGCGCGCAAAAACGTCGATCATGCTTCCCGTACGTATGATGTATACATATATATGTATATGTATATGTACGTACCGGAGCAGGTTTTCCGCATGATCGAGGATATGACGCCGTCGTGCCACTCGCCGCTCGCAAGATTGTACTCGCCGTAAAGCTCGCCCAAGTTCAACGCCTTCGGATTAATCGGATACACGTGGACGACGTTGTAGCCGGGCTTCTTGTCGTGCTTCAAGGCGGTCAGCGTCGACTGTAGCACACGCCAGGTGACCGTTTTACCCGTATTCGACTCGCCGACCATCATCGTCGAGTGCCTCGAATTCATCGTCTCGTACACCTCGATAACTTTCGTCACCATCGAGGGAATAGGCTGTAAACACCGTTAGTCGGACGGGGGTGAAACTGCGGAAGTTCCCGCGGACCTGGGCTCGAACGGGGAATGTTAATGGCGTCTGGGAGGGCTGGAATTGGGAGACGAGTGTTGCTACGATCCCCGGTCGCGACTCGTTTCCCGCGGAATCATTCAATTAGCGGCTAAACGGATGCCCAAATTTTAGCATAATTTATCCCTTACGAATTTACTTTTCTTCGCGATATAATATTATATTCGAGTTTGTCGAATTTTATTAGGATTTGTCAGATTTTGGAAATTTGAAGTTATGGTTTCGTTAACTAAATCCGTGTCATTTGGGGGGATCTTTTTCTAAGCTGTATTTTCGTATTTTATAGTTTTAAATCGAATTAATCGCATTATCAATCAGGGCGTTTTCCCTAAATCAAATCGCCTAATTTGCGACGGTCTCTGTTTGCTATCGAGGACCTTCGCAAAAGACTCTAATAAACTTGCGTTAACAAGAAAATGTCGACACAAAATTAGCTTTGCGAACGAGAGTCGTAAATTACGTTCGCTATTTGCGCGACAGAAAACTTCCTCTCGTGCGTACGACTGGACGCTATATGCTACGCTACAGTGCGGTATCGCGACCAAGATAGTTTCCGAAAGCGGACGATTTTCGAATTCCGCCGCACCGAGACGATCGCCCAGCGTCCGCAAGAAGCCGCCGAGCTATCTGGAGCGATCGGGCGACGTCGATAAGCATTTCACACCGGGGATTCAGGGTGCAAACGGGTCAATCGGACCCGCCCACGCAGACCGGAGCGAAATTCCGCCGGACGATTATTAACAATTCTCGTTGTCGCGATAATATACTCGATTGAATCTTGCCGGCCCCCGGCCGGGATTATCGATATTCAATACGGCACGTGCTCCGGAATTTAGGGGGCCTGTAATTCGTGGATCGATCGAGCCGGATCGAAGGACGCGCGCGGAAAAATCGCCGGCGGTCGGAGGAGAGGTCGAACAACGTCTCTTCCCTGCGGATAAGGTAGGAGGAGGCGGAGGTGGAGGTGGAGGTGGAGGAGGAAGATCGTTCGTTCTCGATCTCAGGGAAACGATTACCTGTAGCTTCAGCTTGACGGCCTCCTTGGTTATATAAGCGGTAATTTCCTCGTAATCCACCGTCGGCACCTCCGCGTCGGGGAATAGGTCGCCGGTGATGCTCAGGAACAGCGGCAGGTCGTCCGAGGTGAGTTTAGCGACGTTCATGTCCTTCATCGCCAGGATGATCACCTGTGTGCAGCACCAGAGAACGCTCATCGGTTTCCCTCTGTTCGACCGATTTTACAACGAGTTCTAACGATAACGCGGCGGACGACGCTAGAATCCTTGACAGACCGTGACAATGACGGAGAGGTAATGGGGTGGACTGGTTTAGTGGCATTACCGGCTCCACCGGCTCGAGTTAGGTGGCCGACGAGATGGCAAATTGGCTCTGAAGTGCTTCGTTTTCAACAATCTATGCTCTTAAGACGTCTTAGAATTCTTAGGTAGAAAATTAAATTTAAAAATAAAAAAATTAAATTGAATTTAAGAGTAGAATATTTGGGGGTTGGATTGAGGTTCCTATCTCTGTATTCTGATCTTGGAATTTTTAATAATTTTAAATTTAAGAATTGAATATTTGAGGGGTTAGATTGGGATACCTATATCTGTATTCTGATATTATTAAAATTATTGCAATGTGGATTTTTCTTTCACACTGTGCTTTGTTTTCCGTTAATATTAACCTCTTTAAGGATGGACACCTTTAACACGTCTTAAAGCTATCTTTGCGTTACCTGGAAATTGACTAATTTCCGAGCAATCCCCAAAATAAAAATGACGATTCCTACCTCTTCGTCAGGCAGATTGGGATACTGCCTCTTCTTCCTCCCGGCGTACCTCGTCAAGGTAACGATGCCCCTCAATCCGAAGTCGTAATGGTACTGTTTGCTGAGCTGCTGCTGCGCCAGCGTGTACAAAGTGAAAACCTGGACCGGCAAAGAATCGTTTTCATTCTCCCACCGCTCGCTCGTTTCCGAAACAGGTTTTCCTCCCCGTCGAAGACGAAAGGGGTTCAGTTCGGCCCGGTTACCTTCCTGGCGAGCACCCTGGTGTTCTCGAATCCCTCGCCGAACAAATTGATCTCGGCGATCATGCTGCTGTCCGGCACCATCATCGAGATTGGCCGGAACATGGATTTCAGATTATCGGGCAGCTCGGTGCGGCCCGCGTATCCGGGGTTCATCGTGATGAAGACGCCGCAGGTGTGCACCAGCGCTATCTCCGTGCCCTCGAACACGAACTTGGTGAGCCTCTGCGAGAGGGCGGTGAGTATCGACAGTATCTGTTGCGCCACCACCGACAACACCTCGATGTTTATGCTGTCGTTAACAGAAAACCGGACTCGGAGCCCGTCGTAAAAATGACCCTTGCCTCCCCCGCCACTCCCATCGTTGCATCGCCTCGTCGACGGAGCCATTTAACGGAGCCCGGCCATCACCAACGATTTGTTAAGACGCCGCCGTAAACATGCTCGACGGTGCTAAATGCCCGACGAAAAAAGAAAACCGTCCCGGGAACAACGCCGTCTCTCTTCGCAGCGCCGCGCTCAATATTGCCGACGGAGCGCTGGACGATTTCGAGAATTATGGCCGCACTTTCTCAGCTTTTTAAGCGGGCCGTGTGTCCCGTATATCAGGCTGACACTTAGCGCGACGCCGTTTAACATGCTAAGTGACGAAGATCACCTACGAAAGTTCAGATTAATGAAACTGACGCGGGGCGAACTGGGAATTTATTATGACGGGCGACAGCCGGACTCCTCTGCATCCTAAACATCCGAGATCCTTCGAGTATATTAGGATAGTAATGAACTCTGAACATTGATGAAGAAAAATAAAGACTGGAAGAAAGTGACTATTATATGTGTTAACCATAATTGTTAACAATTTCTTCTTATACTTAAGGGAGGACTAGAAAATGTTAAAAAATGTAAGAAAATTGTATAAACTTTCTATGTTTTTTTATAGGTATCTGCACGTATTATTTAACAGTATTTTGTAAATTAATATACCTCCAAAAGGAAAAATAATATTTATAGCACTGCTTCTTACGTGGATACAAAATCTACCCTTAAGTAGACCTTTACCTTTTAATATCTTTAGTTTTAATATCTAAGGTTAAATTGTGAAAAAATATATTATGAAAATATATATAATAATAATAAAATATATATCATAACAAAGTTAATATAACATAAAGAATTTCAAAATAATAAGCTTCTTTTAAAGAACTATGACTAACCCTTTGCACTTTGATAAAGTATTAATTATATAGAAAAGTATTTAATAATTTTAAAGTTCTGAGTGGCGACTCTGCGGCGCCAATTATTGTAATTTTGATATATAAAATAAAAATACTAGAAACCAGAAAAATTATTTTAGAATTCGAGTTGCAATGGTTTCGGTTAATTGATGGACGAGGGTTGATAAAAATTGTGAAAAATTCGCGGCAAATTTGTAGCCATTTGGCGAACTCATGGATTGGGTATTTTGTGGTTAATTACCGATTGAATTCGTCGAAGCAACCCCACGCGCCGGTCTGAGCAAGGCCGGAGAATAGCCTGCCCATGCTTTTGTAATCGAGCCCCTCGGAACAGTTCACCACGATCACGTTGAATCCCAGGGCTTTCCCCAGATCCTTCACAGTTTCTGTCTTGCCTGTTCCCGCCGGTCCCTTTGGGCTACCGCCCCGGTACAAGTGCAGGGCCGTGGTTAGGGTGATGTAGCACCTGTTACCAGCATCGAATCTATACTAATAAGCCGCCCGATCTACATAGTTATTACAGAATATTCAAACAGCCGCGATTTAAATATTATCGCCGACGGTCTCCGATCGTGCGGCCCGTTGGCTTCACTTATACATACAGAATTTTATATTAGTCGTCGTTGACAGGCACCAGGATTAGCATAATTTTTGTTCAGCTATAGAAGCTAGCATAGAGATTCAATAAGTGTGTCGATTTTTGATCACGGAAAAGGTGATGTAATTTCGTGACAAAAAATCGTACGGCAATCTAGCTGTGCTTAATTTAAAGCTTGAAGCTTCTATTTTTCAAATCTGTAGTTTGTTTTTGTTAAAATAATTTTTTAACTTACTATAGCGAGCTCGAAGCTGTAGATACTTCATTTGATCGAATGTTTAAGAAATATGATAAATTGAAAAATCTCTGGAAACGTCAAAAAATTTTTTTTCCGACTGAAACTTACGAGAATTTGTTCATTAGAGTCTCCTCTTTTCAACGATTTATCAAAATTTGATCTACAATTTTTTTCCGCCGCTCTGTCGAACTTTGAACGAAGAGCGAACCAGATCGTCTTACTGTACTTTGAGTCACCGGCACACTCTGTGCTCAAAATTGAATAAAACGGTAGGAAAAAATCGTAGATGAAAATTTGAGAATTGGTTTCAAAGAGAAAACTCTATTCTACAAATCTACGTTGGTTTTGATCGATAAAAAAATTTTTCGACACTTTTACAGACATTTCAATTCCTACCATATTCAATACAAAATCATACCTCCGTTTCTTCGTCTGCCGTACCTTGCAAAAATTTATTATGCAAATATCAGTAATAAATATTCAAAGTAAATACTTTAAGCTTTAAAACAAGCTAAGACTCGTTGCTGTACAATTTTTTGTCGCGAAACTGCAGCAGCTCAAGTGTCGGCGATTTTCGTTACGTCTAGACAGATGGGACGTCTTCGAGACAGTGAATTTTGATGAAAGCATTCTCGATGGGACAAGTTTGGTAAAGTTTCGACCGAGCGCCGCTAAAAGGGTCCGAAATCTCGTGCTAGACGACGACTAGACGTACGAGGGGCACCGGCGCGATTCGTTTAATCCGTTTTCGACTGGGGGGTGGTTGGATCGGTCGGTCGCGTGTGCCATGGGGCGGGACGCACTCGCAGGAATTGAGGAAGGGGGCGTCGCCGCGTTCCTCTATTCCGGCAAGACAAATTCACCGCGGGGGGAACAAATGTATCGGGATGGCACGCGGGGGCCTCTCCATAAATTAGACGCGGCCGGTAACCTTTTATCGCGATTAAATCGATACCACGTTAAGTATCGTGGATACCGGCCACCGCTATCCGTTTCCTTTGATGTCGCGACGCGTAAACTGCGTCGCTATCGAGACCGACCACGGGGTTAGTACATTGTGTGCTCTAGCGAGAGGGGTGTATTACCTGGACCATGTTCCCTTGTACGCACTCGATGGGCAAACTTTGCCGCGACTCAAGAAATTCATCCACGAAATTTTAAAACGCAGTTTGGTGCTTTCTAATTAATTATTGCCAAGTGGGCGTGGCTTTTTACTCTAGCATTAAGCAGAGGAAACTCCTAATTCTATAGAGTAAGCCAGGGGATGATTCTGCATACATAAACAAGTCAAAAAAGAAGAGTAACATTTTTCTATTTGAAATTGCATTTTCGAGAAGTTGAAAGACGCCAAGTAGTATGCCTCGAAGTAGAATTGGTCTGTCACGATCAGACGCGGCACTCGATTCCTACTCGACCTAATATTCCTCGAAAACGTAGCCTTGACTGAGGAAAATTGCCTTCCTATATTTTTCCACATAGAATCATCCCTTGGACCAGAACTATGAACACACCCTGTATAAGACTCGGTTGATTCACAGCTGCCGATTTTGTTTTCCGGCGAGGCGGGGTCCGTAGATCGCGGCGAGTATTACGGGCTCGCGAAGAACCGACCCGGCAATAATGGAGCGGTTAATAATTGCGTGATTAGTTGGTAGGTTCGTCCCCGAATCAGCGCGAAATCAGCCGGCAAATTCGTGGATTCTGAGCGGCGCGCCGGCTGCCAACGTGAAACGGGGTCACGCGTGAAAGCGATTCCCATTACGAACGCGTGTACCGGTCGAGGGCGAGTTGCACGCAGGGTCGATAGCGCAATAGGAGGTAATTAGGTCGGGGAGGTCGCGACGATTGCCGATGCGGCATGAGATTACAATTACAAGGCAGTGCGAGGGACACGGCGCCCCGGCCGTCGCCGCCGCCGCCGCGTCGAAATATTAACTTCGTTATGGCTAATAGAATAAGGCGAGCGCGACACCCGGCTGCGATTCGCTCGCGAAATTGGCTGACAAGTTTCGACATGATCTCGTTTATCGCGCGACGCCCTAATGATCCATGAAAGACGTCTTCCGAGAGCTCTTGGCTCCTTGGGATCATACATTTCGACAATATTAAGGAAAGAAACAGCGTAATAGCGATATCGGGAGCTTGCTTTTACCGAGAGGGTGGAGATTGACTCCGAGTGGGCGGGATTTGCCCCGAGTGGGCGGGGCCACGGCTTCTACTTTCGAGGAAGTTGGTCGACCACGGACAATCGGAATAATTGAAAGGTTCTCTGGGGATATGTGGGCGTGGCGAGTAGGTCACGCTCACGGTACAACGACTATATTATAGTCCACGACCGCCTAATTAACCGAAGTCACCTAATCAGTTTCAGGCATCATCCCGTGTCTTGAAAAATCAACGCGCCGTCTAAAGGATAATCTAAGTGACGAGTTTCGGACGCGAAGAACTGGAGAAAGACGCAATCAACGTTAATCAACGGCGCTCGAAGTGATGGGAATGAGAACGTCGGAACTTTGCGATGCAACTTCGTTCTTCATCGATTGCGCGTAACAAGAAATTTTCGAAGAACACTCTGGGACTCGATTAACGCTTAATCGACAAATCCGACGGCTTCGAGACGGATGGAAAAATCTTTCGCAGCTAGAAATTCGGAGAACGTACCGATCCGTCAATGGCGTTATCACCAGGCGGCCGCTGTTTCCGAGGTACTCGTAGCCGTAGACGAAGTGCGTGTTCGTTTGCCAGACGATGCAGTCGTCGATGTCCTTGTCCCAGTAGAAGCGCAGCTGAGACAGCCACTCGAAGGCGGCTACGTCTTTGCAATCTGAAATTAGAACAAAATGAGTCGTCTCATATTTTCCCTCTAAAAATTCCTTGTATATACTATATCCTAAAGGATGTTTCGTCTCTTTAATAAAAAGATAAGTAATAAGAATTAAGTAAATAACAGTAACAAATAATGTAAGAGTAAAGCAGCTAAGAAAGAAACGGAATGCTCAGCTCCACTCGAGAACAAATGATCGCACTTAATTACTGCGGTTAAGCGTTCCATTTGTAAAGAGGAAAGTAGGCGTTTAAGTCTTAAGTAGGCGTTTATCTCGGTGTCCGTGGGAGTGGCCGGGACTGGGCGTGGCCCGGCAGCTCACCGATTTTTCCGGAGCCAGCGGCACGAAGCCTTCCTTGATCTACGGGTTCCAATCAAGTCAGCTGTTCGCAAGCCCTTCATCGTTTTATCATCGTTAGGTGTCGAGCGGTTTTCTCTGCGGAAAACAGCTGCCGGCAACAAATTATAGGGTTTTACGGGATTCGGCGAGACGCTCTCGCAGCGTTATGACGTCCCGACGACGCGGTACGCCTGTTCCGGGAGAAGGGGTTGCCGCGGCGGTCGGGCCGTGCCCCAGGATGCCTCGTAAATTCATCTCCCGGTATTGGGTCGAAAATAGATAAACGACCGGACAGACGCAGCGGGTGTGAGGGAGGGGGTCGGAGAGCAGAAGCCCTGGTATTATCCTTGCAACCGTGGAAACAATTTGCCGCGGACGCCGGCAAACATTGCTAAGTGAACAGGCACAATATTTACCGATCCGAGCGAGTTGTAATATATTTGGCAAACGGGCGAGCGTCCGCCGGCCGTCGATTTATCGGGAATGAAAACGTGTCGCGGATTAATAGGATCGCGTGGATTAAACTAATGCAGACCCCGCTCGTTACCCGCTGTTTGGACGCGGGCTCGTTCTTTCGCGACTTTGGCCCGGGATCTTTCGGAGCAATCGATAAACGGCAGAGTTGTCAGCGTTCGTTCGACGGTTTATTTGTTAGAAATCTTCACATCGAATTGGGGCAACGAGACGATAATTTGTTGAATCACTCGTACACAGAATATAAGAGCATTACGTGAAATTTTGCGGCAGTGTGCCGGCTCTATCGAGAGCAGGAGCAACTAGGCCACGCCCAGTCTCACCACGCCTACCGAAGAATCGTTGACCACGCCCACAGGTACAAGGATTTCAGAAGAGAAAAATAATCGCTTACTGGACTTGTACATCTTCTCGATGACATCTCTGGCATGAATCTCGATCACCACGATGGCCTTGAACTTCAGTCGATCCAGCTTGTTCAGATCGCTCCTGATCGCTTCCGAGTACTTGCTCAGCGCCTGGTTCTGTTTCCTCCGCAGCTTCTTCAACGGTTTCCTCGAGTCTATCAATCTTTCGAACCCAATCTCGATCAATCCCGAACATTAAACAACTCGTTAGCCTATCAGACGTGGTCTGCCTCGGCTAAAACTATCCGGCTCCCTAATCCGGAAAGGAGAAGTTCTCTCCAACCCCCCCGGGCGCGAGCATTTAGCTCGTTCCACGTCCGGGGAACGTAACAGAGGAATTTTTACCCGGCAATTCTCCTTCAACAGCATAATCAGCCTTTTTGCCCGACACTTCTATACATCCTTTTATTTCTTTGAGCCTCGGGATCTTCCCGCACCGCCGGTTTTTCCGGGGAAAGAGGGGAGGAGGAGGAGGAGGAGGGACGCCCGGGGTGCACAGTTAACCACCCCCGGCAGCCCACATTATGGTTACACGGACGTTAGAACAGGGTCCCGGGACGGAGGGATTTTCTACGGCTAGCTGGCCATGTACGGGGTGTCCTATGGCTTCCCGGAAACGCCTCGTTGGTCCGCAGACGAAATTAATTAATTATTTAAAACTATATTCTTTCTGGGAAGTTGGTTTTGAAGACATCGCTATTAAAAGGCGAGTGAACAGTATAACATTTTAAAATAATTTCTCGAAGAATAATAGTAACGATTATATCGACAATAATTTATTACTCTCTAATAGTTCTATTATTCAAAAAGAAATTAAAATAAAAATTGATAGGTGAAGATAGGAAGATTAGGGTAGCGGAGTGATGAACGAAAAGCGTAACAATGGCTGCGTGCCTAAAGGGCGGCTACGGGCTGTTAGAACGATTAAGGGACCGTAGTAATTAGCAGCAACTAGTAAACTAATTATCTGGTAAAGATCCTCTCTCCGCGGGGCCTTTTCCCTCGCCGTCTCCGGTCCTCCCAAGAGACTTTTCCGCGGCAACGGGACACCCCGTAGATGCCGTTGGTGTGCGCTAAATTATTCGCAGTGCGGCTAGTATATGCAAACGAGGGAGGAAGGGTGCGCGGCTCGGTCTGGATCGCAGCACGAGAGCTAGAATATGCAAAATTCCCCTTATTAGAGTTACCGTGTCCCTCTATCCGCGATCTCGGCCCCCCCCCCCCCCCCCGCCTCTCACTTTCTCCCCCGCCCGGGCCCGCGCCGGCCGGGAGCCCCCCCCCCCCTGAACCCCACCTCCCGTCTTTCGCCGCCGCGTTCTTCCCCTTTCCGGCCGTCTCCCGCCGTCTACGGCAGAGCCTTCGGTGGTGTCCTAGACTAGATTCAGTTTTCCCTATCCCCTTAACCGAGCACACCACCGGCAGCGGCGGCCGGCCCTGTAGCCAGCGTCGCTAAATTCTGCCGGGCGGCCGTAGGGGCCCGGGCGGCGCACTCACTTGCAGTGCAGGAGGGTGCGGGTGCAGTCGGCCGTCCACTGGATCTGAGTGGACGTAATTCCCGGCTGGCTCGGCCACTCTTTCACCCACCTGTCGCGTTTCCCGGTCATTTTTCGCAGCGCGGCTCGACACTGCCTGAGCACATCGCGCAGGCTCGTCCTCATCGCGGTTTCTGCAATTGCGAGCGGACCTTTTTCGCCTCCGCTTTTTTGCCACGTCTTTTTTTCTCTCGTCGCGTCCTCCCTCTCCCTCTCTCTCTCTCTCTCTCTCACTCTCTTTTTCACTCGCGCTGCAACCGTTTCCTCGGTTCATCTGCGCATCTCGATGCAACATCCTTTTTAGCTCTCGTTCCTCTCGTTTTGTCCGACGGCGAGCAAATTGTGTTCGCGTCAAAAATAGTCGCCGGATGGTCCCTTTAAAACGCGGGGGATGAAAGGCCGATGGTAACGCGGGGTTAATCCCCCTCCCTCCTCTTCCCTCCCCACCTTCCCCGTCCCACCTCGCTTTTTTTATTCGACGGAGCAACTGTCGCGAGGGGTTAAATCGGATTTTTCCCGGGAATTGCCGCGAACCTGCTCGCGTTTCCGGCGGCGGGACTGGCAATGTCTTTTTGCCGGGACCGGTGAACTTCTAGGGCGCAGCCTTTTAATTTCGCGCGATCGCCGATTTTATTAGGACCACGGAATTGAAATGGCTTCGAGGAGCGTGGAGCGTTCGTGTTATTCGCTGTTCCGTTGCGCAGCCTTTGTCTTCGAATTACGATTGCGAGTTCGAGAGAAGAGGGACGGAGGAGTTACGCGAGTGATCTCACCGACGTCGCAGAGCCATCTTTCCACCTGTCCTTCGAGTATCACTTGACCGATGAACAGGACGAACTCACCCTCGTTAGAGAACATTCCAGTGGCCACCTGTTTACCTGATGCGGACTGAATAGGAAAAATGGCGAATTATTATTGGCTGTTTTGAAAGAGTTTTTACGATGTTCTGAATGTCCTACGAACGGACTAGAAACGTCTTGGGTTACGAATCAATTAACTTTGACATAGATAACTTTGATATTTTCAATACGTTCATACCTAAAATGGACGTCTTCAAAAAAAATCTGAGAAAATTGTGAACTATGAAACGGTAAACCTAAATAGTATTTGTAAGCCAAAATCCACAGCTCAAAGAACGATCCACGAGGGATAAGGGTTGCCATACCCGGTCCAACTGTAGCGACTTGATATTCTCGAACAGTTTCTTGATGTGCGGCTGTATCAATTCCGGCTTCCTCGAGTTCGCCAGTATCTCGAGCATGTCGTCGTTGGAGATGAAGTAGAACCTCGGGAACACGTGCCGCTTGGTCTCGAGATACTGTTCGAGGGCGCGCTGCATCGACTCGAGCTCGTCGTTGATTTTATTCAGAACTTCGAGCAGGCCGGCTGCCGGGTGGCAAAACGGGAGAAGAAGGGAAAACGTGAGGTGGCGAGGGGGAGAGAGAGGACGGCGAGAGCAGCGGGTTAGAAGGCGGCCGAAGGAAAAAAATGCAAATGTCTCCGGTAGACCGGATTTACATTATTTTATAGCGAGGGGAGTAGTGCCGTCGCTGGGCGCCGCGCTCGCGTCGGCACGCCCGGCTCCTTCTTCTTTTTCCAACCCCCCACCCCTTCGTCGACGACGCGCTCTACATTTTCTTGCCGGCCTTTTTTTCCCCCGTCCACCGCCACCCCTTTCCCTACCCACGCCGAACCCCCCGGAATTGCACGGATATTACAGCGCGAACCCTCCCTCGAATTACAATGTATTACGCGCGCCTTACGCTCCCGCGATTTTACCCTGTCTCTTGTGTTTACAGAGACGTTACCCTCAGATTACACGCAGAGCGTCCCTGAAAAATAGCGGGCCGAATACGGAGCGCTGTGAGAAAGGAAGCTGAGATCGTAGGTCAAGGATAGCGAGGGCTACCCACGATTTTTCAACCCTTTGCTGTCACAATGGATCAAAATTATTTACGTATTCTTTTTTAAAATGAAACAAATAATTAAATATACTGGACGGTGAGATATCGAGTTCTAATAAAAGAAACCATATTCTAGAATGTTTAAACAAAAATTGCGTAACACGAATACTTTAGAAAACGTCACAGCGAAGCTTTAAATAAATCTTAAAAAATTCCACGATATCCAAGTACCTTATTTAATTAAAATAAGGAGAATTTCTTGTCAGAGACACTCTGAGTATACCAAATAAGATCTACTAAATTAGCAATTAATTCTGCATTGCTTTTGCATTGTCATTCGACTCTCACGTGGATCATGAGTAGCTGGAAGCGCCAGGGCATTGTTCGCCATTCGAGACGTGATTCTTCTCCACTGTCTCGTCAACTTTTCGTACACGTCGGACTCCTTCGGCAGCTGCTTCTTGATGTCGTCCGTGGTGAATATATTGTCCATGTACATGTAACCCCTTTGAATCACCAGGGTCATCTCCAGCACCTCCCCGATAGTGGAGAGGGTGCGTTCCCAGTAATCGACCTGCGCAGCGAAAGGCTCGACGAACCTGCATTTCCAAAGTATCTCTCAATATATTCTTTTGACCGTTGCGAGTGTTGAATTAAAATCCGAGGGCCGGTTATCGTCTCCGAGAAACAGGATCACAGAATAGAACCTTGTGGCTTTCATAGCTGACAGCTGAACTTGCTGTTCGTCCAACGTCTGCATCACGTCGTCTATGGACATCAACCGGTATATTCCCTTCTCTTTGTACGGGACCATTTCTATGGGCATCGTCTCCCATACCTCGCTGATGTGTTTCAGACCCTGTACAAAAATTGCGTTTATTTAAATTTATTCCAGTCCTGGAAAATATATATTGCAGAAAAATAAAGACATCCAATGATTATTAAATATCTTTAAAGACGTCGAGTGATTATTGGACAATTTTAAAACATCCAGTGTTTATTGGACATCTTTAAGACGTCCAGTAATTATTAGACACCTTTAAAAAGTTTCGATGTTTATTAAAATTATTATTTTCGTATTAAGCAGCGCGGCGTACTATTAATAAGGCGAATCGAACCGCCATTCGACTCGAATATCCGCGTATCGAGCCGCGCGAATTTATACAAGCGTCGACGTCCGGAATCCGGTGATCATTAACACGGGAACAAGTTTGCTCACGATTTCGATGGCCAGTTCCATGGTGGCCGAGTTCGAGATATCGGAAATTTGCTCCGCGAAATTCTGCAGCTGCATCTCCGCGATCAGTTCCAGGGTGAACGACTCCGAAGTCTCGTCGAACTCGCGGCCGACGGCGGCTTTCACCTTTCCCCAGTGGCGGGGCCTCATCGCCGGATTCTTCAGGTCCGTGATCAAGGGCAGGGTACGGCGAAACTTGTCCACCAGGGACCTGCAACGATATTACACCCTTACCGCACTACCGAACGCTGCAACGCTGCCTTTATTTTTCAATTCGTTTGTTTAGGTATTTGTACAGTTGCTGCGAGTGGCATCAATTCATTTCGAAAGGAATAGTCTGGCTTGGAAGACGACTTTCTCGAGACTAATTAACATTGGGGTTAACAAGGGTTAACAACCCTTTGCAGTCGGAGCCTTTTCAACTAGAAATCATCGATCACCTCGTATGCTCGATGATCTCCCAGTTCTTCTCTTTCAGCTCCCTGCTGAGACGGTTCAGCTTCCTAAACAGCACGTTCGCGGTGTTGTCCATCTCCTCCATCTCTATCATCCAGAAATTCTCCGTTCTGTATCTCTCCCAGGCCTCCTGCCATTCGCTCGTCAGCTGCCAGACGAGCTCGATAGCCCCCAAATCCTGCAAACGAACGCGTCCGATTCCACCGTTACGAACGTGTCCGATTCCACCGTTCCGGAAGCGTAACGATCCTCGTTTACCTTCTCGAGCTGCATCATCTCCGCGTTGTCCGGATAGCTGATGCCGAAAATCGACAGCTGCGACCTCAGCTGGGTCTCACGGTCTTTCAGCACCTTGATCTCGCGATGCAGGTAGTCGATCCAGGATACCGCGTCTGTCGATCGATAGATTATTGATAGAGAAATGGATAGATAGGTTCGTCGGAGCAGTGCTGACGATGCTCGCTGTCGATACCTGCAGTCAACCAATCGGAGGTGAAGGGACCGTTCACTGCGAACTTCGCCAGCAACGTGGACACCTCGTCCTTTAACATCTGCGCGTCCAGCTGCAGCATCTTCTTGAACTCCACCTGCGATTCGTCGAAATTGAATAAATTAAAGGATTGTGTAGAGACGAATGATTTGTCAAATTTTATACCACACGAAAGGATAGCAATATTTAAAGTCTATTCTCTGTTAGAAAAATCGATTATTCGCCAACCCTGATATAGCTCCCAGATGAGACGTCTTAGAGACATCTTAAAGACGTCCATTTTAAGGCGTAAATCGTTCAGACCTAAACTGGGCTAAGAGAATAATTTAATCTAAGAGAATGATTTAATCTGGGAGAATGATTTAATCTAGGAGAATAATTTAATCCTGCAGAATGATTTAAGAAAAAATGACCCACCTTCTTCTCCTCGAGCATGAGCTCGCAGTTGGCCAGCAGCTCGACGTACTGCGCCCAGGAAGGCTCCATATAGTGATGCCTCCGTTTGAAGTCGAACGTCAACGCGACCTCGTACTTCTCTGGAAAGAACAACGGCGAAACCATAGTTGCGCTCTGGCTGGCTTTCATTCGAGGGAGGGCTCTCTCTCTCTCCTCGTTTCATCGTGGCCACACCATCGAATAGCAACGGCGTAGGGCAGCGTTTAAAGGTTTACCCAAAGTCTGGTATTGCTCCCGGATCTTCGGGAATTCCTGCCTCTCCTTCGGAATCTCGCTGGTGAGCCTCTCGAACAACTGCAGCGAGTATTGCATACTGATCAGGTCCGTCGGCTCCTTCGATATTCTACGAACGGATGAATTTGCGTGAAATTCGGAAAGATTCTGCAACGGGCCGCGGCAACGGGGATGGAGATGGCGGAGGGGGGGATGGCGGGGGTGGCCGAAGAGGGTGGAATTTATGAAGCAGCTGGCCGGACCCGGGGATCTACTCGGCCGAATTTACGCGCGAAGGGGGGATATATCGATCGGGGATCTCTTCGTAGAACGCGGACGATTCTCTTCGAATAATATGACTCTATCTTCCCCGGAAAATACGATGCCGAGCAAAATTGCGTTCGCCCATCGTCGGATTTTTAAAAGGCGCGCAGGACGTTTATTATCTCGTCGCGCTACGATTTCTTTCGGAACTGTATCAAATAATATTTTTCTTTCTTAATAATTCCTTGATGAAATGAAAGGATTTCTTTTTAAATAAAAAGGAATGATGATGGTGGAATTTATTAAATTATATTGTACAGTGGCGCGTTATTTATAAAAAAATTTTTTTTAAATGAGGTCGGTCATCGACGGACGATTATGTTTATTACGAAGAGCTTCCGCGACGAAAGGGGAGTGGGTCGGCGTAGGTATCGGATCGGCAATTAATTTGTAACTTAAACGCAATCCAATTTGCGCGTCGTCTCGCCACGGGCAGAGGGTAAGCACTGTTTGGTCGAGTGGTTCTCTGATAAATGGCCGCGGGAGGGGGACCGATTGCTCCTCGAAGGGGCTTGATTGCCGGCTGAAGAGCGTTTAAAACCCAAGGAAGCCGTGATTATGTGCTCCAATACGGTTTCAAGGTTTTCACCGAGCCGAACACGCTTTAACGTGACTATTGATCGCGATCTCTCGACGCGATTCGCTCACGACGATACCGTCGACGGCGACGCTTGGATCCATTCAGCCGGGGAGGATCGTCAATTTTTTAAAACTTATTTCCGAAGGTGGTTCGGATCTTTTAGTTCGAGGAGTTAGCGCCGAATATTGAGCGTCGAATATTAACGCCGAATATTAGGTGTCGAGTATTAATATCGAATATTAAATTCGAATATTAAATCCGAATATTAAGTGTCGAATATTAATATCGATTATTAGGTGTCGAATATTAATATCGATTATTAGGTGTCGAATATTAATATCGATTGTTAGGTGCCGAATATTAGCACTGAATATTAAGTATGTCGAATATTAATACAAAATATAAAATGTCAAATATTAATATTGAATATTAAGTGTCGAATATGTATTAAGCGTCGAATATGAATATCACATATTAAATATTAACACCGAATATTACGTGTCAAAAATGAACCTCAAAAATATCCCAAATATCAAAGTCATTCACTTAATTAACCCAAACCTGAATAATTAAAGTTTACCCTATCAAGTACTAGAATTTCGAAACCTAAGAGCCTATATCACCACCCAATTTTTAACTATTTCAGACTTCTCTATAGAAATTTAAAAAACCAATGCAAACGTGTCAAATACTAAAAAATACTAAAAGGGGTGCTACTGTAATTACACTGCCTAGCGTATGCATGATCAAACTCGGTTAAACGAAAGTAGTGGCAATAAACCAGTTTCCTGAAGCGGCGACCATAAACCAGTCCCCTAAACTAGATGGAAGAAACTAGTCGCCTAAAATGGAAACTAGTTGCAACGAAGAAAAATCGTTCGCCCGGCAGAGGAGATTGGAGCGAAAGGGTATAGGGTACTCGATTGATTGGAAATAGAGATTGGCACTCGCTTCTTCGAGTTCTCGGCGATGTAATGGTAGACATGGTTCACCATGTCCTCCGTCTGCTTTTGCAGAAGCTCGATGAACATCTGCTGCCATATCGAGCATTCCTCGATGATCGCGCCCTTCAAGCTGTCGGAGTTCACGTCGAGGAAGTGCACCGTCATCACGGTGTCCTGCATGTAGACGTTGTTAGCGATCAAGCTGTACCTGGTGATGTCCGCGTCGAAAGACTCCGCGGACGGTTTCAATTTTTCATATCTGTAAGATTCATTTCGTTCACTTATGATCGAGGGAAACCGATCGCGGGGCGGTCGAAATTGTTAAATACCGTTGTAGGTATAGGTGTCTATTGACTTCCCAGACCTCTTGGAACGGCTCCCAGATCTTTAAGTAAACTTGCACCTGGGCGAAGCAGTAGTTCACCTCTTCGACAGAAATGTCCTCGAGTTAGCACAGGGATTTCGCGTTTTGCAAATTTCGTCGATGTTCGGAGCGCTGCCACTTTGCGAGAAAAAATCGTAGGGTTGTCTGCTTAAGCTTATTCGAAAGCTTGAACCTTCTACTTTCACACCATAGAGTTTATTTTTCATAGAAAAATTTTTGCGTCGCGTACTGTTTGCGAAAGTGGAGACACCTTTTTAATTTCAAATCTTCCCAAAAAGGGGCGAATTTGAAAGTTTCTGGGGACTACGAAAAATTTTTTTGGAGAAAATGAGTATGGAGGGTTGAAAGTAGAGGCTTTGCCCTTTAAAATGAGCACAAGCGGAGCATCCTACGATTTTTTTACACAAAGTTACAGAAGCTCAAAGTTTAATGTCGTACGTCTCTGTGTGAAGCTCGAAATTTAAGGATCAGTATATACTTGATTTTTGAGTTCTCGTAACTCTGTGTAAAAAAATCGTACAACCCTCTGTCTATACTCATTTTAAAGGGTGGAATCTCCTCTTTAACAAGCTATTCCTCGTTTTTCCTGAAAAAATTTTCGCATTACTTTGTATTCGAAAAAGTAAAGGTACTTTTTTTATTATAACACTTCTAAAGTTCGACGAATTCAAACGTCTGTATAAACGACAAAAAATTTTCTTTCGCCATGAAATCACCATAGATTTTAAGTTTCAAGTCTCTCCTTTACAACGATGTAAAAAAAGTTGATCTACGATTTTTTTTCGCAGTTTTATCGCACTTTGAACGGAAGGTGTCATCGACGAAATTTGCAAAGAATCAATTAATTTGCTTATAATTTACTTATAATTTATTAAGCAATTATTAGGTTCTCGTTACCATCGTTGAGCTTCTGTTGCAGATCCAGCAGCTCCCCGTCCCTCTCATAGATCCTCCAAAACGGCGGCATCGCTGCATCAACGTGGAAAGTGGTGACGTATCGAGGCACATCTTTCGTCACTTCGAGAAGATTGTCGAAGACGCCGGACATCAACTTGGCAATCTTCGTCAGCTTGGGCATGAAACTGATCTGAAAAGGTAATGAAATCATTTCTTCATTCAGAACGTTATCTTTATAATCGAACGCTGACCTTGGCGTCGACGAGATCCGCGTGAATCAGAATCAACGGCGACGGAGGGGACGTCCCGTCGCCGTGCAGAGCGACGTGCATCGTCTCTAGAGATCCTCTCAGACACAACCTCAACGACTCCTGGATCACTATGTCGATCCTGTTCAGGTAATCCTTCCACTGCTGCATGCTCTGTCAAACCATTGATTCTCCAGTCAGTGCGCAATTAACGCTAAGCTCACGAGACACAGCGTTCTGTGCCAAGGTCTTCGATTCACAGTTATCGAAATTATTAGAATATATTTACGAAGACTAAAAAATCTCGTCGCGATGGATATGTATTATAATAAAAATAGATAAGATTTAATATAATAGTAATATAAAATAGCTGCGCTTACGGATTCATAAACCTGGGAGTTAAATAAAATATGAATAGCGTCAGATAGAGAGGGGGTGTCTGACTATGGTCGACTTATTCTACTTAATTTAAATTATAGCTTTTAGAAAATGGTACAAAAATGAAATAAAATTAGATATTGCTAAAATTAAAAATTTGAGATTGTTTAGAGAAGCTCGATGCATTATTTACCCGGCTTCTATTGTTTCCGGACCGGCGGATTGGATGGTTTCGTTCACTCTATCGTTATCGGCAGGATCGCGCGCTCTACGGCTAATAAAGGGTCGACCCGATCGATTATAAATTTGGTGTTAAGGGCCGTGGCTCGTATTTAGGGGACGCGGCGCGGAGGAGCTCGTTCCGAACCGTTTAGCCGCGATTTCACGATAGCTTCCGTATCAAGGGTGCCGGGACACGTGCTCCTTGCGGCAGTCACGTCACGGAGCGCGACGTATCGTAACGCGGATCGGTCTGGACCACGTTTCCGGTGTTCGAGTCGCGCACGAGAATTGCTCGTCGGTGTGCCCGCGGGGGATAACGCGGCCACATTCCGCGGGAATTTCTGCGTTCGGGAATGCCTGCATTTTCCATCGTTTGTTGTCGATGGGGCGCGCCGGCAACGAAACGAGACAAGGGTTCCGAGAGCCCTGGGCGGCGACGGCGGCGACGCGAGCGCAGCAGGGGGACCCACGAAATTGTTGCCGAATATTCCTTACGTTTGACAGAGTGCTCCGCGGCATTTCAGGAACTTTCGCCCGGCCGATATTTCGGTTGACAGAAGCCGTCGTCGTCGTCGTCGTCGTCGTCGGCTTCCGGAAATGTCGGCGATAAAATTAATTAACGATCGCCGCGATCTCGTCGACGCGACCACCGCACGGCCTCTTTTAACCCCTCCTCGCGAATTCCGAAGGTGTTCCGCAAAAATTGTTCGCGCTTTAACGTTCGACCTACCGTGCCATAATGACATTTTATCAGAATGATGAATAAATCACTAACGGAGGAAATTTTATTTCACTTTGAAGAACGAATATCCAATGAAATAAAAATTTCGATGAAATGAAAGGAAAATTTGGATTCAGTGGAATAAAAATATATTATTACAGGAATTGGTAGGGATAATATTAGTGAAAAACGATAGAAAATATTGTTAGTGAAAATGAAAGAAAATATTGGGTGATTTTATGAATCGAGCGAATGATTTCTCTAAAATCAAATATTAAATATTTATTCCAGAATTAAATATTAAATCTTTATATTCAAATTAAATATTAAATCTATTGATGTACTAGAATAACATATTAAATATTTGCACTAAAATCAAATATCAAATCTTTATGCTAGAATCAAATATAAAATCCTTACATTAAAATTCAAAATTACATATTCAAAATAGAAATAAATATTAGATATTCATACGAATAAATACCAAATTCTGGCTTAAAGTTTCGTCACCATAGAATGAATACGAAGTGGCCGTGTAAAAACGAAAGAACTCACGTCCTCTATGACGCTCTTGAATCCGTCGTAAATGACCAGCAGGTACTGCAACACGGTCCTGTGTTTCTCCTCGATCTCCACGAATGTCTGGTCCCTGGGGGTAGGAGGGGAAGTAGCAGGAGAAGGACTGACTTCGTTTCGCCGATTACCTTACGGAATTATTCAAATCTCCCTCCGAACGTACCTGGTCCGCCGCATCTCCTCCTCCAGCTCCTCCAACTGGTACGTGTAGTTCGGCCTGATCTTGATCATCGGCGAGTCGCAGATGTTCTCGCAGATTTGCAACATCTCGAAGTTCGACTCTTTATAGATGTCGATAAACTCCTGCAGCTGCGGCGACGGGAATCGAAAGTTCAATAACGGGGCTCGGTCGCGGCCGATTATTCGCGGCCAACCGTCGGGTTAATCGTTCATTTTATTATGGTATTTTCCCATTCGACGAATTTATACTGTGGGTTCGTTGTGGGAACTTTTTAGGCGAATTTAGCCCGTCGATTCTATCGTCGTATCTTAGACGAATTTCTAGCGCTGATTTAATTTTACTATTTTTAATAGGCGAAATTTGAGCCTCGATTTAATTGTCCTATTTTTCTTAAACAAATTTCTAGCGTTGCTTTAATTTTTGTATTTTTCCTAGGTGAATTTCTAGAGCTATCATCGAACCGAGGGAATGTTCTCTTTTAACCCTTTGTTCTACTTTGCCTAGTCTGACACGTAATACTGATTTACCTGTTAACTATGAACTCTATCCCCTTCTCTTTAGTTCAAATAAAATTCTGACCTAGCTACGATATAGAATTCTGTTCAATTTTCTAAAAAATCATCTGCCAATTTTCTATAATAAAAAAGCTAAGCATTCGCATAAAAATCCACAGTCTATCTATCCATAAACGATGCATCCTCATCCTTAGAATTTAGATTTATTTCAAAATCCTGCGATTATTCCGACACGAATTTGCTCCCAATTTTCCTAAACAACCGGCGTCCAATAATCGCGGTATATCGCAGACCGTAGGTCGGATTAAGAATTGAAATATCGGGGTAAACGAACGGAGGAAACGGGGGGGTGGTCGAAGGACCCGTGAACGATCTTATCCGTGGAATCGGGTGCGCTACCCGGGGTCCCTTAAGCATGCAACGTGTCCGGGCGCCGTCGATTTGAACAAGGTAACGAATGGCCGCAAACGCGGCCACACCGGATATCCGCTATTGCTATTCCGTTTCGGCGGCACGCGGGCACTTCTTGCTTAATTAAACAAACAAAGGCTGCGGGGACGGATCCCACTTGGCTGGGTCAAAATTTAATTTCGCCGGGACAGGACCGCCGGACTCGCTGCATAAATTTTGTGCTCCCCGTGTACACGTATAGGCGTTACCTGGACACGGTAATACCGGGGGGAGAGTGGGGGTCGGAGTCGTCCGGAGGAATGAAGGACGAGAGAAATACCAAGAGAGACGAAGAGAGAGAGAGAGAGACGAAGGAGCGTACATTTGCCATTTCGTTAAAGCAATTCTCGATGTATGTCTCCACGTAGTCGGAGTTCCATGTCAGTCTGCCTAAGCCAGGATTGATCTTCCTGTCTAGCTGGCGAATCAGCTCACGGAACAGATCGCGCTCGGACACCGACAACGCTGTGAAATAAAATCGACACGCCTGCATTTAGCTGTTAATTGATGCTCCAATAAAAGCCTGATCGATTATATAGAACCGCGAGAAAATCGCCGCGAGCGAATAATAATAATCGACCGAAAGGTATCGCCTTATAAAAATTACAACAGTTAACGGCTCTTGACAATTTATCGAATATAAGTAAATTTGATAAAAATTATTTTGAAACGCAGCATGATAATGTTTAGTGGCGCCTTGGAATCGTCACTCGACCGCAAAAGGTTAAGGCGTTTTTAATGAAACGAATTTCATGAACACACCCATTTTAGGTTCCACGTTCAGACTTGAAAGGAACATATCTAAGACGTTCAGACTACTGATCAAACGCGATCGAAGCGGGATAAAAAAGTATTCTAACCATCGATCACTTTGTTGTAACTGATGACGACAGCGAGGACGCTCTCGTACACGAAGCAAAGCGTGTCCCACTTGTCGTAGACGAGCCTGATCTGTACCGGTATGGCGAACTTGAGGTTGACCCAGTAGTCGGACTCGCGGCACAGCTCCAGGATGTCCGGGTCGATGGTGCACTCGAGATTCCCGGTCCTGTCGTCGGCGCGACGCATCAGGAAACGATCGAGCTTCGCGCGCGGATTGTCGCCGACCGCGACCACCCAGCTCTGGTACAGGTTCTCGACCAGATCCTCGATCGATTTCATCAGCACGTCGTGCTGGTTGTAGATCTCGAGGCTTAGCCCGCAGTACGGCATCCAAGCGGCCTTCTCCAGCATCTCCCTCGTTGATTGCAGCCGGGCACCTTTCAGCCGCAGGTTCAACGCCCTGCCGGCGTAATACGGAGTCAACGACGAGTACTCCTCACGTTCGCGCAGGACCTCCTGCTTCGTCTGCTGGATCTCGTCGCCGAACAGCTTCCATATCTGCGAGACCACCGCGCGAAAATAGAACGCGTCCTTTTAGCTCCCAGAAATCGAAAGTATCTTCGTCGCGACGCTTGTCTACGCGCGAACGCTTATGTACCGACGATTAACCCTTTGCCGTACCAGTTTCTTAACAGTTACTATGATCACAATATTTTCGATCGCAATAATTTTTTAGAAGAAAAAGAAATTTTATACCCTTTGCACTCGAGTGGTGACTTGGAGGCACCGATAAAATTGTTTTATCAAGTTCCAAAATAATTTTTATAATTAATAAATTTTATTCCCATAATTAATCAATTTTCTATTAATTAAATAATTTTCAAAGTGTTTGTATAAGTGGCAAGAATCAATTTCGTACACGTGAAAGTGCACTTTGTTACTTAGAATGGAAATGTTATTAATCAGAAAAATTATTGTCAATTTACAGTTGAAATGGCTTCGACTGTAAAGGGTTAAATATTGGTGAAAGGAGAATATTTAATTCCTACTTAAAGGAACGGATCAAAATTTGTACCTAGCTTATTGTTATAAATTTCCATCACGACTCTGACTCGTTAAAGTTCTGCAAGGGGTTAAAGTATATTTTATACACTCTTTCTCTATAGAACTAGCAGGTTAAATATAAGAAAAATTTCAAGTTATTCGGACTTATTTTAAAAATGTTTTCTATTGTTGAGAAACTGTTATTTCCCGACTCGAGTAAAATTCTGGCAACGAAGCCAGGCGAACTCGGCAGGAGGGCAGAAGAATTTCGGATTTCTCTGTGTAATTGGCGGAGTTTCGTTTCAAGATGCACGGTGTATATAGGAAATTAGTAGAGCCGTTAATTAGAGGAATACACAAAGGGGTTTTCCCTTGCCTCGTTCGTCTTCGCGTCGAACAACGGCTTCAGCTTCTCGCGGTTCATATAATTGTAGAATCCTTGGAGATCCTCGAGTGCCTCGTTCACGTTGTTCATCCCCAGAAAAGCCGACGTGACCAGGTTCTCGATGATGATCTCTAGATCCTTCAGCTCCGAGCGGAACTCGAACACGTCCTCGTGCCACGTCCCGTGGAGAACGTCGAAGATCTTGTGGGAGTTCTTCTTGATTTTCAGCAACGCCTCGCGGAACAGCCTCTCGATTTTCTGGCAGCCCCTCTCGTGCTCCGCGCCCTTCGTCCCGCTGAACATCGACCGCGTCATCTCTACCGACTCGTCCATCCTGGAAGATTAATTGCTCGTCCGCGATTTCACCGTTCTCGATCGATTAAACGCCGACGCTCGTTTCCTGAATCGACGGATTTCAAAACTCGGCAAAATTCTAGGCGTGGGAACTGGCTTAGAAAAAATCGTAGGTAGATTCGGCTAGGCTCCTTTGAAAGGGTGGAGTTTCTACTTTAAGGTGACCTAGTTGATTTTTTTTTTAGAATTTTTTATAACGGCGGAATCAGTTATTTAATCAAGAGCGTTATTTATTGCGAAATTTCGATTTCAAGCGACTGTCAAGAGTGGAAAAAATTTTTTCGCCGAGTGAAACCATAGTGATTTTAAAGAGGAAGGTTTCCCCTTTCCAACGAGCACAAAAATATTGGTCTACGATTTTTTTTAACCGTTTTATAGCTTTTTGAAGCGAAAGTGTGCCGTCAACTATAATATATCAGATTTCCGGGGAGCCCAAACGATGTTCGAAAATTCAACGAAATTCGAAATTCTGTAACTCTGTCAAAAAAAATCGTAGAACGTTGCTCTTGTACTCATTTTAAAGAGCAAAGCTTGCACTTTTAGACCACTATAGTTATATTATAGAAAAAAATTTCTACCGTCGCTTGTCGAGCGATAAGTAAAAATAGTCATTCTTTGGAAATTCCTCAACTTCATACATCTCTCAAGAGTGCAAGAAATTTTTTAATCGAATAAAACCACAGTAATTTCAAAGAGAAAGGTTTGCCCTTTCCAACGAGCACAAAAATATTGCTCTATGATTTTTTTGAACCGTTTTATGACTTTCTATAGCATATCAGATTTCCGGGGAGCCCAAACGCAATCGAAAATTCAACGAAATTTAAGATTCTGTAACTCTGTAGAAAAAAATCGTAGAACGTTGCTCTTGTACTCATTTTAAAGAGCGAAGCTTTCGCTTTTAAAGCGCTATAGTCATTTTATCGTAAAAAATTTCTACCATTACTTCTCGAGACACAAGTAAAATTACTAATTCTTTGAAAATTCCTCAACTTCATAAATCTCTCAGGCTTGCAAAAAATTTTTTCAATGAACGAAACTACAGTAATTTCGAAGAGCAAAGTCTCCCCGTTCCAACGAGTCCAAAAAATTCGTCCCACGATTTTTTCCTCCCAGTCCACGGCACTTCGAATCATAAGTGTCGAGTCGACGTTAAACTAGCTCACACGCGGGAGCCACTCGACTTGCCTCCGGGGATTCGACAAATTTTCCGGCGGATCGAAATCAACGGGAATTCGAAGAGGAAAGTTTCGCCTTCGCAACAAGCGCCGAAAAATCGCCCGACGATTTTTTCCCCAACCATTGTACGGCACTTTGAGTGAAAAGTGTTCGGTCAGCGCGATCCGGGAGGGGTAAATTGTCACACGGGCAAATTGCGAGGTTCTCGCGGAATACTTTGTCCCAGGAGATCCATTTCCCCAAGGCACGGTCCGAAACCGAACAAAAAAAAAAAAGAAAAAAAAGCGAAAAAACAGATCGAGAAGCGATTTTTCCTATTTTCGAGCTCTCGACCCCCAGTGGGGGGGTTCGGGCTGTCCAAGGGACAAGTCCGTCGGCCGCGATGATTACCTTGCGAAATCGATCATCGCCTGACAGATCTCCATCATGTCGTGGCACCTGCCGATGAAAATATCAATATGACAGAATATGTTGTCCTTGTTTAAATCCCACGGCATTTGCGTCAAGGTGTTGTGCGCGTGCGCTATCTGAAAACGAAACGTTCGTGGGGACGGGTTCAGAAAGGGGGGGGGGGGTTGAGGGGCGATGCTGAAAGAGAGTCGTCGGTGAAATTTATATTACGCGGGGACGAGCCGCGGCGTGGGTTTAATATCCGGCGCGGCGTCACGGGATCGATCGCCGTTGGGGACAACCCACCGCGGACTTAGAGCTGGATAAATAAGGCCGATTACAAACGTATTCGTGTCAGACGCGATTGTTTATTGTTCGCCAGACGCGACGGGCTTCGCTGCTACATGCCCGCGATCGAGCAAGTATCGGCAAAGTCTAGATCTGGGGCTGCTAGTTTCGACGCGGACCTCGGAAGGAAATTTAAAATGGACGTCTGAGAAATATATAAATATATGTCTTTTAACCCTCTTAGTACCGAACAAAAATATATCGTTGGTGACTATTGTTGGAAAGATTGTTTTCTTAATATTTATTATTACGTTGACGATATTCAAGATTTTCTCTGCGAGTCGGCGCCCGAAATTTACAAAAATTACATAATTATGTTCAGTTTATAATATTGAATTTCTACCTTTTTACTATTGCTTGTTATATATTTATATTATTTAATTATATATATTGTCTAATAATATCGAAGCTTACGGTAGTACAGTCTAATACATTTATCTCAATAATAGGTGTCAAATTATTGATTACCATGACAAACAATTCACAGGCTACCAATCAGAGATAAAATTCGATTTATAGGTCGGTAAAATAGTACGAACTATTTAGTACAAAATATTCGCGGTGAACGCGCGCCCTCGTTCAATTCTTCCGCTTTATTTCGCGCGGTGGAACGATGCCCGCAGACTCGCTCCGAGAGTCAATCTGCCAATCGGTTTTCGTGTGCGCGTTTCATTCGCCCGGAAAACAGAGCGACGAAGAGGAAAAAAAAGGAGGATCGAGGGATCGGAAAACGTCGTTCGGTATCTGGACAAGCATCTGAACAAATTTTTGATGTTTTCCCTTGCCACCGCCGGCGTCCATGATTTTTCGATTCGTCACGGAGCGGGGCCGAGCGCGCGGAGGTCGCCGATTCATTCGCGGAAGAGGACAGACTCCGTTTTCGGTGGCGAAGTGTTCCGTCGGTAATTGGAATACCGCGAATTCAATTCGGATCCGCCGCCGCAAGAACCGGTATCTCGGTGGGCGATATCGTTCCGCTGTTTTTCCGTGGGAGAAGACGAGAGAAAGAGAAAAAGAGAGAGAGAGAGAGAGAGGGGGGGAGAGGGCAGAAGGGAACGCGAGCAAAATAAAATTTCTTTAACGAGCGCGCCGCGGCAGTAACGTCGCCCGCGATCCGCGATATCGAAAAGGCTCGCGTTATTAACTCCGCGGCTGCCACGAGCTATTTTTCCAGCGGAATTTCGAGCGGCGGGATCGTCTCGTTTCATTTTTATAACAGTCAATCGCGCCGGTATTTAGCCCGGCCGTGTTCCGGCGCGTTTCATTTTTCACGGATCAACCGTTCACACGATCCCTTTGAAACCGATCGGAACGCCGAGGAACGGCGGACTTAACGCGATACCGCGTGCCACATCGTCGTCGCGTTGGGAGTGCTTTCTCCGCGGAATTAATTTATCAATTCTTCTAGTTGCTTTAAGCCTATTAAGCGCATATGGATAAGCGTGAAGGAAGGGGGTGGCCGCCTCAGCCGAAGGGGGACGAGAATCACGGTCGGGGCGGTTTCGTTGTTTGTCGTCGCCGGGAATTAAGGGCCCTCCCCCTCCGTCCCACTGTCCGGCGACTTTTCTGCGGGGAAATCCGTACAATCGTATTACTGGCCGCTGATCGAGGGTCAAACGAAGTCCGGCGTGGTATCGTCGAGGGTTTGCTTGTTTCGCCGTAACGAGTATTTATTAACCCCCCGGTGCCCGGCGAATTGGCCGGCCGAATGGCCTCCATTTATACCCTAGCGCCTTTCTGACCCGCGCGGACACCGGTAATTAATCGTCCGGGGCCCTTTCCGTCGCGCCGCCGAGCTGATTAATTAATTCCCCGACGTTCGCGGCCTGCGAAAGAAAATTTCGGACGCTACTCGCGACGATCGACCGACGCTGTTTATGCAAATCTCGTTCTTTTTTAACGCAGCTCCGAAAGTGGCACCAGCTACAATTTTCTCGCGCGGAACGTGCCACCGGTTGAAAAATAGCCGTGGCAGATTTTTGCGTTCGACGGCTCGATTTTAAAAATTGCGACGAGAATCGCGGCATTTTTCATTGGATATAGTTCCGTGCACAATAGGAATCCCTGTAGATTAAATTTCGAACTACCCTTTTAGGTTGGAATCGTCATGGAGATCGTACAATGTTGCAACTGCCGTAAAAAGAATATTCCAGCGTTTGTGATTAACCCATTATCTGCAACATTTTGTTTCGTTCTTTTCGCTGCTTTTTTGAAAAGTACCAAATGGGGATTGTGGCAGATCGAATGACTGAAAAGAATAATGAGAAAAAATCCCTTTTTATTCTACGAATTATTTTATACATTCTAAATTGATATGACAGTATTTAAACATTTATCTATAGTATTTAATTATAATATAAGAACAAAGCAAAAGGCATTAAAAAAAGTAATAAGAAGAAAATTCTTTTCATTGTATAAATTATTTTATATATTCTAAATTAATGTAACAATATTTAAATATTCATCCATAGTATTTAATTATAATATAAAACCAAAATAAAAGGTATATATTTTAAATATAATAATTTTCTTGGAATCAACTTAGAAATAATTTCCAAATTCCTCCATTTATTTAAAAGAAACGTAGCACGAAATATGTACCATTTGTTATAAACAATATCGACAGATATATATAAAATAAAACCAATTGATTCACGTAACATTTAATAATCCCGAAGTGGGGGTGATGGCGGCAGTGAACGGGTCAAGCAAACCATGAATTATTGAACGCGATAAAAACGAAGCACAAGAATCGGCCGATTAATTCGCGAATATTCTGAAGAACGTTTCAACGGTGTTTTATTAATTTCCAGGCGTTCTCCGTTAATTCGTCCGCGATAAGGTACCCCAAGGCAAAATAATTACGGAAGTGAAAATGAAAGCACTCCTGTTCGTATAATATGCTATTCATTCGAGGCGGGCGCGCGCGCGCGCGCTCTCAGGGGGGCACGAGGGGGGCGCCACCAATCTCCGGAATTGTTTTGCAACAATACGCGATTACGGGAAGATAAGATTAATTGCTGTTCGCGCTCGCTAAGCGGCCACCCCCCACCCCCTCTGTTCCCGGGGCCAGACGAGGGGGTTGAAAGAGGGTAGGTGGGGGGGTCGGAATATTATTTTAACGGCGCGGCGAAGCGCGGGGATCATTGTGAGCCGGCCATAGGGAGGGTACAATTACCGTGACTTCCGCTTAACGCGGGAACTCCTCACTTTGCCTAACGGCTCTTTCCCAAGTATCTAAAGTAACCCCGCTCACGTCGTTTAATAGTCCTTTAATGCACCGGTCTCTCTCTCCCTCTCTTTCTCTCTGTCTCTCTAGCCGGAGTGAATTTGTTCGTTATATCGAGCTGAAACGCTTCGAACAAAAATTTCACCCCCACCCCGGCCCGCCAGACGCGCCAATTAATTCCTACAAAATTCTCCTTCCGCAACAATCTTAGGAACAGTTGTTGCATCGTACGAAAATAATTAATTAAATAAATGCTGAAATTGCTGTCGTTTATTAACCGCGAGAATAATTAATCGAATCAACAGTGAAATCACTGTCACCTTTTTAATCGTGAAAATAATTTATGGAAACAAGAATAAAATTGCTGCAGCCTGTTATTAAGTAAAACGTTAATAATTACAAAGTTAGCACCAGGAGCAAGACTAACCTCGTAGTAGAGAGCCTTGTAATTCTCGCAGGCGTTGATGCATTCGACGAACTTCGCCATCGACTTCCTCGTCTTCCCCTCGAAGACCTCGTCCAAACTGATATAATTTCGGCAGAGTATAATGATCTGGTTGCCCAGAGCCTTGAACAGGTTCTCGATTCTCTCCTGACTGTTGTAGTACGGCGAATTCAGCCATATAGTTCTGAACAGGTGTATCACCGTCATCAGATGCTGCCCTATCTCCGCCGGTTCGGTGCATTTGGTCAGCTCGGACGAATAGTACATCAAACACCGCAGGTATTCTATGTTCGACTGAGCCTCCTTGACACCGTCTTCGATCTCGTCCATCAGCGTGGAGAACTGTCTAACGTAAGTCGACAGACTGACGGACAGATACTCCGTGATCTTCTTCACCACGGGGTTCTGCAGCTGATGGTTCAATCCGCAGAGATTTTCGACTGCAACGAGACAATTTCCTTTGAGAATTAGAACTCCGACGCTTCGGATTCTCGGCGATGAGTCACCGACATCGATAAGTCCAGAACTGGTACTCGTCTTGCAGGCATAGTAACTCGGTGGGCGTGGCCTGCTCCTGGTCCAAGAGGGCGATCCTGATCTGGGTGGTCCAGTGCACCACCACGCTCTCCAACCTCTTCACCAGTTCCTTGTCGGCGGTTGTAGCGTCCATAGACTCGTCGGTGATGAGGCTGCTGCCCTCCCTTGGCACGTATATCACCGTCAACCCAAGCATCTTGTACGTCAGGTCGGTCAGCTTGCATAGGAAGCTGTCCAGGTTCCTGTAGAAGTCGGCCTTGACGCATGTGGAACAGGCAGTTAAGGAAAAGCACCTTAAAACGTTTCAACGATGCGCAATAATCATGACAGTAACAATAGTCGACGATAATCGGATATAATATAGAAAGACTCTTGGACACGCCTACAATGGGCGTGGCTAGTTCTGTAGGGCATCAAACAGTCACTTCAATTGCCTGATACAGTACTTTACAGTTCAACCTCTATAGTTCTACCTTTATAGTTCAACCTATACAGTTCAACCTCCACAGTTCAAACTCTACAGTTCAATCAGATCAAAGCAATCGTCTTCGACTGCTTAGCAATCTGTTAGCCAGAAGCGTGAAGGTGTAGAGCTTACTAACACCGTAAAAATTTGTTCGAGTGCAAAATTAAATTCTTTACAGTTTCTAGCTCAATCCTATTAGTTCTCGGGAACGCCTACAATAGGCGTGGCTAGTTGAGACCCCGCCCCTTATACTGTAGATGGGCGGAGCCTTAAGTAAACGAAGCCAACAGCTGGCTCTTTGAAATTACAGCGCGACGACGATACCTCAACGAAGCATGAAAACTGCAGCCGCATTTCGAATCCAGCGTCCCGATTGTTGCAAAGCAAGCGGCCATTGGCCCGCAATTAGACCGCCGCTGCTGGGATCCGGTTAGAATCCCGTGGATCCATTAGAAATAATGAAGCGACCTCCGGGTCCGAGCCGAACGGAACCATTTCTGTCTCGGCCGGGCGAGTAATCGCGTTCTCGCGCCGTGGCAAACATCGCCGTCGAATTCGCCGGGCGCGGCGGCGCATTTAGCCGAAAATTATGGTAATAATAACTTCGTCCGGCCCTTCCTGTTTCGCCGCCGTTCCTCCCCGCGCGCGCGCGCGAGTCCTCCTGGCCGGGCGAATCGGCTGGGAACCGGAAGTTCGCCACGAAGCGTTGGAGTAACGGGATTGCGAGGGAACCGGCGAAGTTACAAATTCAGTTGGCGGAGCGATCGCTGCCTCAGACCGTTGCTACCTTGAGCCGAGAAGAGGCTGCGTAGGGCTGTAGCGTCCAGGTGATCGTACCCGACGCTAATCGACCGACCGCGAACATCTCGGAGCTGTTCCTCTTGTTCCTCCGATCCTCGGCGCCGGCGCGCGGAACTTTCGCCGCGGATCTCTTGCGGTTCTCGGTTTTGATCCGGGATTCTCTCGGGCCCGTCCCGATTCTTCTGTTACCGGGGCTATCTATCTTCGTTGTTACATGTTTAATGCGACGGCGAGGCGCGGCCCGCGTCTAAACGCCGGCTCCCGGCGGCCGCCGCTTCAATAATTGAGCCGCGCCGTAAATTCTCCATTGGCTCGGTTTGACCGCTGCCGGGAATTACAGGTCTTGATTCTGGATTAAATCTTTGAGTTATACGGTACCGTCCCGGCCGCGCCGACTCAACGGAACCGCGCTTCTTCTTCTTCTTCTTCTTCTTTCCGAGTTCGTGATTACTTCGGGGGGAGCCGGCAATTAAATAAATTAGACGGGAAGACTTTTTAAACGGTTTGAATCCCGCCGACCCTTTCATTGACTCGAACTCTGCTCTTGGATCGCGCGGGACCTTGGAATAGAGGACCGGCGAAAGTAATGGCACTTTTGTCGGAGTGTAATGCAGTTGCCGGGTGGGTGGGGGGGGACGGAGCGTAATCTCCGCAGCCGGCCCCCGTTCTACCGATTTTCTGGCTCGTTTCACTTTTCGTTGACTTTCGCGCCGCGCCGAGTCGAGATCAATGAATAAAAATCAGGAGCAGATCGATTCCCATTAAATTCCTAGTAGCGTTCATAGAAATTCACCGGCGACTTCGCCATCGGTTCGTGCTACTCGATGCCTTCAAATATTAAGCGCTGTCCCTGGGCGAAAAAGGGTATCCGTGCACCTTTTAGTTTATTTTTAATGTTAACACTTGGACGAACGCGGTAAAAAGGTACATAATTTCAGAGAAAATTACTGTGGTATTAGTTACTTCTATGACATTCGGACGTCGTTGAGATTATAATTAAATTAGAAACAGGGAGATGCAAATATCATGAAACTGTACACAGAAAACAGGGCAATAGCTCCTTGGCTTTTTAATCGGAGAATAAGACACGCGCTATAGCGCCGCTTGGCACTTTTGAGAAAACAGCAAACAAAGGTAGCACTTAAACGGTTAAAAAATATTTAATATAATTCTCGAGAAATGATTGAGTTTCGAAAGGCGTTCGAATACTTTTCGCCAGAGTCGATAAAGAATAGCGGCGACGGAGTGGATGCTTCCGAAACAAAGTGACGGATAGCGCGGCGTCGGACGCGCTCTTAAAAATCGATCGCGGATTTCACCGGGGACACGCTAATTAAAGTTAGCAGAGCGCATTGTTTAGCGGGGCTGCGGCCGAAGGAGCGAAGGAGAAAAAAAAGGCCGAGAATCGGAGGGGCGGGAAAGTTTCGCAACTCGTTGAAGTATCGTTAGGGAACGGTTTCGTCGGCTCGTCGCTGAACTTTCGCGTATCGTTCTCTCTCTCTCTCTCTCTCTCTCTAGCTCTCGGTCTCTTTGTCTCTATAGCTCTCGGTCTCCGTATGCTCGTCCGCCGCGACGGACTAATTAAACACGAGTTTAGCCGAAACGGTAGGATACTGTCTGGCCAAGTCTCGATGGGCAGGAAGATCGGCGCCAGCACGTTATGCACCACCGAAAGAACGTGGCTCTCGGTCTTGCCGTGCACCGAGCCGAACAGGATGCGCTCGCGGAACGTGTCCGGCCGCAGGACCTCGTTCGGCTCCCTGATGAAGTAGTTCAGCTCCCGCACTGGCATCACCGGGAACTCTAGGGACGCCCTCAGCATCTTCTGCATCGGGTACAACGTCAGCACCTGCTGCGACGGGTCCACCATGAAATTCTGGATCACCGCCTCGTGCTGGCTGTGGAAGCTGATCTCGTAGACGTTGGCCAAGGTCGTCATCTCTTTCACGATTTGGATCTTCGAATGGAATACACGTCATAAGGAAATGGCAATTTTTCATCTGATAATAAAAATATTTCTTCAACGATTTTTGTCAAAATTCCTATGGTAGTATATTCATAAATTTTACACGCTTTAGGATAATTCTAGAACAATTAATAAAAAAAAATATACTAAGAATGATCGATAAAACGGGTAACACAATTTATCTTCTAAATATATCTACATATATTAGCAAAGTGGTTAATGATTTAAAATTCATCTTAGTTACGTTTCACGGACGTCTCTAAGACGTCCAGCGTTTATCGGACAACCGCGAGCTCGATACAGAGTGGCGATGCACGAGAAATGACTCGCATCGCCAAAGAAGTCTTTACGGTGCCCCGTAAAGCGATCCGGGGACACGTTAAGAAGTGTCGGGGCGATCGCTTATCCGGCCGATCGGCTGAGAAAGGAGCCCGCGATTTCCCTTAGAGAGAGAAAGAGAGAGAGAGGGGCGAGTAACGATGGAAGCCCGGGGTCTGCTCACCAATTCCGCCAGCTCCTCGGCCTGATAAACCGGTCTCAGCTCCTCCTTCTGCAATCTTGTCTCCTGGCCTGCGCGAAGAGGGAAAGCGAAATTAATAAAAATCGCTGGCAGCGCCGGCAACTGAAGGGGCAAGGGTGGGGAGACTGGATGATAGAGGGGCGGGGTGGGGGCCGGTAAGAGGATTTCGAAAATAGTTTGCCCGTCGAAACGGAAACAAGTTCGGCCGCGAGTCGTTCGTTAGTCGTCGATTGGAAATGGCAGGGGCCGCGATGGGTCCCCTTAAATCCGGCGGGAGAGTTAAATCGAAGACATTCGTTCCAAGAATCCTATCCAACCGCCCCCCCCCCCCCGTCTCTCTTTCTCCCTTTTCCTGCCACCGTTTCTCGTTCTTCGTTTCTCGGCGGGTTCCGACGTCGTTTTTCTTTGGACCTCCCTGCCCCCCTCCCCACCTCGTTCTCCGCATCCTTATCCTCGTCCTGTTACTCCTCGCGAACCTCGCCTCCCCCCCCCGGCCCGCGCCGCCGCGTCCGTCTCCGAATCCCCCCGGCCGTGGATACGCCTTTGCTCTCCCGGCAAATCTAATAGGAACGATAAATCGCGGGGCACAAGCCACCGAATCGGCGGAAGAGGAAACACGTCTGGTGATCGAGGCGCGCCCGCGCGCGGTTAGGACACGTTGCGGTAATTTATCGGCCTATGATAGCGAGCATTATGTAGATAGTAACGACGCGGGACGTCCCCGCGGGACTTATTACTGTCACGTACCTTTCCGCGCCGATGGTTTTTCACGCCGCCCGCGCCACGTCAGACGTCACGTACCACTTGTATGTTTTCCACCCCCGGGGGCCGCCGGAACGTCCTGTGCGGCGGCGGCGGCGTGGGTGGCGCTTTGGGGATTTCGGTCGGGTGTAACGACGCGACCGGGTCGTCGCGATCAACGGGTCCGGGGAACGGCTATGCGAGCCGCTTATGGATCACGGCTGCGAGGGCGTGTTTCCAGATGCGTCGGCATTTGCGATTTTTATATGCGATTTTTAACCTTCTGTGGTTGTAGGTATGGCATCCAAAGCTATTTACTTAGTTATTTTTGTTTCTATGTAATATTGACAGATGTTATCGCGTTGCTTAAAGTTTCCCGTATATTATAGAGCGTAAAAATTTATTTGGAAAAAATGAGCATAGAGGGTTGAAAGTAGAGGCTTCGCGCTTTAAAATGAGCCTAGGAGCATTGTTATAGCAATTTTTTACTCGGAGGTATAATAATTCTAATATTAGCCAATTTTGCACCCTAGTATACTGCAGCCCATTTAGAGTCGATCTTTAGTCTCTTGCAACTTCGTGCAAAAAAATCTTGTGGCCATCTGTCTATACCTATTTTAAAGAGTGAACCTTCTACTTTCAATCGCTATCCTTCATTTCGCTTAAATAAATTTTTGCACCCTATACCATTTAAAAAAGTAAAGACACTTCTCTTATCCAAATTACCCTGAATCCTGACAAATTCAAACGTCTCTCCTGAGCTTAAAAAATTTTTTCGAAAAGAACGAGTTTCGGTGCTAAAAAGTAGACACTTTACCCTTTGAAACGAGCACAAGCAGAGCATCCTACGATTTTTTTACCCAAAGTTACGAAAGCTCAAAGATGGAGCAACACCGTCCAGTAGGGCAAGGAAGTTTTCAGCCAAAAGGACAGAGTATAGCAAAACTTCGGGGACTATGAAAGTTTGATCGGTGATCGAATCGTCGATCTAAATGCCTGCAAACGATCGGTCGATCGGGGCGTACCTATACGATTGCATCGCGGAAGAAGGGCCGTGAATAGTTGGACCCGTATTACTTTGCCCGATACCGGGAGCACAATGCACGCCGCGGGGAAAGGCAAAATCCATAAAGAACTTCGCTGCCTGGCCTTCCTGCAATTAAATATTACAATGGAGTGCGGGGAATACATTCGCGTAGTCATTGTCCGCGGGACTGTAAATATGGTTCCCAGAACCCAATTTCGAGGCCGGTGCCCGCCGCATTGTCTCTACCGCTGGTCGTCATATTCGATTTAAATCCCGTGGCGCGCGGCCCTCTGCGAAACACTTCGCTCCCTTTGACGGGAGAGGTTCCTCGAGTAAACTGTTATCAGCATGATTTCCGGCAATCATTCTATAACATAGAACAGCGACGAAACCTTCTCTTACTGTCCACAGATTCGAAATTAATTTATTTTGCCAGATCAATCGACGAATTTAATAAATATTTTCACTTAATAAATGCTTTCACAAAGTGGTTTTATAAATACTCCGATCGACTTACCAAATATTTAGACAAACACACAGACTTAACAAATATTAACAAATAGCTCGACAAACGCGTCGCTTTAATAAATATTTCCTTCGATAAAATCTAACGAGAAAACATCGACGTGTCTCTCGAAAGGTGAGCAAACAGGTACGCAACGCGACGTGAATTTTCGTCGACGTTTCGCGTTACCGTGCCGTTTAACGGAGCGCCGTCGACGTAAACTGGCCGCCCTTAACGAAACCGTGGAGGCTTTAACGAAACTGGCAGCGCCGAATATCGGAGTCGTCGTTACATCGACGCGGTCGTAATCGCGCACGACAATGGCAACGTTTCCGTTAATACGCAGGCGATACAACGCCTGGGGAACGTTTGCCAGCCGATATTTCCGCGGGACCCGATTTCCCACCCTCGTAGTTCCGCGGGCGAACGGCCGGCAAAACAAAAGGAACGCGGGCGCGAAACAACCGCTGAAAAATATAAACAAGCGGAGTTAGTCTCGCGTTCGCGCGCGTTACGGTACCGTGGCCGGTTAATCCGAGGATTTTATTGCGAATCGTTATCGCGGCGGGCCGGCCCGATCGATGGACCTGTTAATGAATTTTAATAAACAGCGGGGATGGAAAGAACCAGAGAAGAGAGAGAAAAGAGAGCGAAAGAGAGACGATAGATAGAGAGAAAAGAGGGAAAGAGAAGAGAGGGAAAAGAGAGAGAGCAGAGAGATAAAAGAGAGAGAGAAAGAGATCAAATGAAGGGAGAAATTCAGCGAAAGAAAGCAAGTAAAGGGAAAACAGAGAAAGAGAGACAGAGAGAGGGGGGGGGGGGGGCTCGGGAGAGCGTAATCGAAAAGTGCGAACACTCGCGGAATAATCAAGTTTAATGGCGCCGTGTCCCCGCCCCGAATAATTGCCCGTGTTCCGAAAGATTAGCCGATTTCACCGTGATTTTTAATTTCGAGCCCCCCCTCCCCAGTCCCCCTCGCCGCCCTTCGCCGGCCGGTGCATGACGAGCGATGTCGAGGAATGTCCGAAAAATGTCAGCGGACGCCGGGTGAACTGTCGCGTCCAGTTTTCCACGTGCCATGTCCGAGCGGAAAAATACACAGGGCGAAAAAATCTTTCGGCGATCGCGCTGGCAACGGATTTCTGCTAAAAGCACACGCCACGCGGCGATCGCTTCCGGCTTGTGTGGACACTTGGTCGATCGTTTCGGGACCGTGGGAACGGGGCGTGATCGAGCGAACTGGACCGTTCGCAGAGGACGCCTCTACGATCCGCGATCTCTAGACGAGCGTTCCTTGTTTCTGGTATCGCTCTCGTATACAGTACGACGATTTTTCCAAATTTTAGTCGAATAAAAGTCTTCGGGAGCTGTTCTATCGACGGACTATTTTTAATCCGTTTTTGGGAAATGGGAATAGAAATGATATAGTCGATATATGATAGGAATTCTTTTCTAAAGAATTTTCTTTTCATTACTCACGAGCATTAATAGTTAATTTGTCGTCATTGGAATTGTATGGATTAAATGTATTCCTGTAAAATAATTACTAAAATGAATTCTTTTTCAGTCGAATATTTTATTCGTGTAGAAACGATCATTCGCAACAAATTATTCTGTCTATTTATGCGTATGATTTTCTTCGATGCCCCATGCGGATAACTCTTTCGCGCTACACGGGGAATAATTCTTCGGTTTTCGTTCGAGCAATTCTTCACGTTTTATTCCGATAATTGTTCACGCTTTATTCGGATAATCGTTCACGTTTCATCCGACTAATTCTTCGCATTTTATTCGGAACAAATTATTCGCGCGCGGAGATTGTTCAATTACCCGAGTAATAATGATTCGATAATGATTCGATTTCGGGGGACGCCGTCGAACGAGAAAGCGAACGAAAGCCGGAGCCATTGAACAATTTCAACGCTCCAGAAATACGTAAAAATTCACGGTCCAACGATCCGGCGTCATCGACGGGGTACACCACCCCCACGGGCGCCGATAAATCTTGCTAAACAACTAGCCACAACCTCCTCGAAAAAAAAAACGCCCCGCACAGCTTAACTCCCGTTGCTCCTCTATTTTTAGCGACGTTGCTCTCTGCCTTTCAACACCTTCGCGACACAGAAGAAGTCTATTCCTTTGATCCGGAACGCTGTAAAAACACCGAGTGATCGATGGCTACACTTCGCAGAGAGTCCACGGGGCTGAATCGGCGTCCTCGATCATTCGCGTCCAGCGACTGACACTAATTGTTCGGGGATAGCTCGCCGCAAGACGTCCGCGCGTTTAGTCGCCAGAATATTACTGACCGTACAGGTTGTCCAAGAAACGAGATACACCTCCCGTCATTTAACCCCTACCCGTATTTTATTAGTCATCAGTATTTAACTATTTTAAGTAAATGTAGACAAACGCGATAGATATTTTTCTGTTCCCTTCTAAAAAATTATTATAATAGAAAAAGTGCTGATTTTTGTAACTATGAAGAAAATAGTACGGCAAGGGGTTAACATAACTTTTTCTTCTTTACAAAATTTTTCTACGTGACTTTGTTCACGAGTTATTAACGAAAAATGCTGACCAATGAAAGGCGAGATCAGCTAGCGCGTCGCGGTGGAGCCAATCGGTGGAATTAGGCTCCGCCCGCTGGCTGACTCAGCCGCGTCGCGTCAGTAGAGCTCGCCTCTCATTGGTCAGTGTTCTTTTATTAATAACTCGTTAACGATGGCTCGGAGAAAATTGTTGTAAAGGAAAAAATTACTTTAAATGACCTAAGGAATCTCTCATTTTCCGGCAGCGATTGACTTTTGGGATACCCTGTATTATATACGTTGTCGTATCCTGGACACCGTGTGGTTAGTCCACGGTGTAGAGAGGCATTATATTGGTTTATCTAGTTTGCCTACTTTCGAACGAGGGTGCGCCGAATTGGCAGCGCGTTTCCCGAGGAATCGGCGCGGCGCGGCGTGGGGCACGGAGCTTAAATTACCATAATCCCGGCGACAAATTAGGAACTCGGCAACACCGTGAACGGCCGATTAATCGTCCAACAGTGGCCACCTTAAGCGTCATAATTCAACCCTCTGCCCGGCCGTATCGATATTCCCACTGTTCCTGGTCAATTGGCCACCTTGCCCTCCACCATATCCAACTATCGTTTCCGCTACACTGATCTCGCAATTTACCCAGGCCTTTTTATACAGTAAATTGCTACATTATTTGTTATACAGAATTTATACTACTTTTCACAGTGTCACGATATTTTTTATAAGCTATCCAAAATGCGATCTCATTTAAGTTTCTAAATTAGTCAAAAAATTGAAAAATGCTATTGGGGACATTGATGGTAATATTCGATGAAATTTATTATAATGCTGCAATAAATATCGACAAATTCGTAAAAACTTAGTTGAAGAAAATATTGGAAAAAGAATCATCCAAGAAGAGTCACGTTGAGAATGAAAATTTAATCAAGTTTGCAGTACCTTCGAATAGCGAAAGGACTCAATAAATAATGATAGAAGGATCACGCAATAATTCGAATAAAAATGAACAATGACTAATAATTATGAGATAGTATCTATAATTCTAAAAATACTCCGCCACTATAAATAAGTCAAGAAAAATTGTGAATGTGCAGAAAATGGTAGAGGTTATGAAAAATTCCACTAGTATAATGTAAACTATAGATACGGTAAATAAATAAATAAATAAATAGTATGGGAGCATTAGGCAATAATTTGAAGAGATATGAAGGAATCCCCGCTGCCATGATTCGGATCGGACGAAGACGGCGACCAACCAGAAATTCGCTGCGAAAAATCGCGAGCTCGGAGGTTAGGCGAGATTAGATTCGCGGCGGTCGGCCTTTAATATTTTCGGCGTAAATCTCACCGGCGTGGTCCTCCTCGTCGGTGGACGGGGCGTCCAAGTACTCTCTGTGGGGATCCCTGGCCGCCGAATCCGTAACTTTCTGCGTTTCCATTTTATTGACGGGCGGCCGGTCTCGCCGACCTCGACGCCTCTCCTCCGCTCTCTTCGCTCGAGAACTCTCCGGGTTTGCAGCTGATTTATGCGGCCCGTCCGACTGTTACCGTCGCTCCCGGAACCCTTTTCCTGGTTCCCGTCTTCGCCCGTAGATATTGTCGAGTGCCACGAAGTTGCTCGATCCTCGTGGAGAGACCGTGACGGACGGGGATCTCGATCTCGAGTGATCGCCGCTTGTCTACCGCATTGAAGATCGACCCCGCGTTTCCCGGCTCGACGAGGCGGCTGCGACACTACGGGGGGAGGCCTCTGCTTGCTTGGCAATCGATTCCCCTCGAAAGCCTCGGATCCCACCCCTCCTTCGGACGACGATTACCATCGCGCGGACCGGACTCCGAGACTTTATGAGCACCGGCCTTCCGGTGCCTGACACTGAATCTTTCAATATGATAATCGCCGCCGCCGTCGCCTCGGCGAAAGTTATTAGATTCGCCGGTAATTTCGCGACGGAATATCTGTGAATCGAATGATTGCCGTCGTCGACGCAATTATGCCCGGGCGCCGGACGAGAGTCGGATTCGCTCGCGGCCGGCGAGTAAGACTTTGGAACTTCGGCTGCCGGGCCTATGTATTTTCATACTCCTTGTTTCTCTCTCTCTCTCTTTGTCTCTCTCTCTCGAGAGAGGGAGCAAGTCACGGGAGCACCGTGGAAAGCAACCGCAGAAAGCGTCGACACCGTAAACTCGCGTCCGCGATTATATTACTGGAAGACGCGCGGCGACAGGCGTGAAACAGGAAACGGGAGGAGTCGATGGGGCGCCGGTGTTCTCGAATAAGATGCAGACCGGAGGGGGCTCCGGTTCCGCCGTTCGACAATACCGATCGATCCTATCGGCTCCTATTCGAGGAAATATAAATCCAGTTTAATGCACCGGCCACCTAAACGACGTGGATTTGCGAGCGGGCTTGAACGGCTATTGCGGTCCGATGCGAGATTGATGCGGCACTCATGGACGCTGTAAATATCGGGGGACTTCGGGTCCCCGATCATTCCCACGGAGTCTCCCCCCCCCCCCCCCCCCCCTCGCGGCAATGATAAACTTAAATAACCCCGTGGTTATCTGCCCGGGCGTCGTTAAAGAAATCCGCTCTCATAACCGTTCGTAATCTCCTGGACCTCGGAGACCGTCGATGCTTTACGGTGTTCTCGCTTTGTCGGAATTATCGGGATACACCGAACGCTGTTGCACCGCGAAAACAATGTAAGCATAAAGTTGGGAATGTTCATTGATGCTAGAAATATTCGCGAACTCCGCGGCTACGTATAATTAAATTCGTGTGAATTCAGTCGCTTTTTCAACCCGTTGCCGTACTATTTTCTTTATAGTGACAAGGATGAGCTCTATTTTCTACTGCAATAATTTCTTAGAAGGATAAGGAGAAATATTTATCACGTTTGTCTACGTTCCACGAGTCTCAAAACTCTATATTTCGTGTAAAGAAGTTGCACTCTGTTCTATTAAATGGAAATTAAATGACTCAGAAAAATGATTAAGTTGTCAATCGTTAATTATATAAGGACCAGGGCCGCAGGATGGAGTAAGTTTATTAATTCGTATCCGTTCTTCTCCATTGTTACGATCACTGCCTCGAGGAACGTCTTTACAGCGCGGCAACACCGCATTTCTGTGTAAATTGATTCTGCGTAAACTGAGAGAATCCGTGTAAATTTACACGGAATCAATTTACACTGAAATGCAGCGATTCCGCCCCGCGGAAGGACGTTCCACGGTGCCGCGATTGTAACTATGCACTAATCATTAAATGCTGCAACGCGTGGCTTCTTCTTCGTCCAATCTTGATAAGGTACAAGATAATTTTTATATTATCGCTCTATTATTGTATATATTAAATTGTTAGAAGTGTAAGTGTTGCGAAACTTACTGCGAATCGGAAATGTCTTCGATTATAAAGGGTTAAAGAAGGCACTTCAGAATAGACATCCTTTTGTCATCTGAAACAAGACGTCTTAAAAATATCAATTTTACTAAACGTTAGAAGTCCAGACCTCAAACGAACCTAAAATGGACATGCTTAAGACGTGTCCCTAATCCAGTGCTCATTGGATTATGGCAACTGCAGCAACGACAATTTCCCTCTGCGCTTTTCCGCCAGCATAACGAGTTTTATTTCCTCGGACCTGATCCCCCCTTGTCTCACGATGATTCCAGGCACGAGTGATCGCGATACAAATTGCAGGGGAGGAGGAGGGGGGTAGAACTCGATGGCCGGGAATTCCGATAGGTGAGAGCATCGGGATTCCAGGCTACGGGAGATCCCCACGCGGATTACCACGGTCATAGTTCCCATTATCCTAGGAGTCCGACTGATCTTCTTAGCCCGGGGAGGGTGGGGGGGAGGAGATCGCCGGAGCATAAATCTCGCCGGTTCGTTCAGCTTTGGCGGGCTGCATGGTGTTTTTGCCGATCGGCCGGATGAACGACGTTTCCCAGTCGGTTCCATGGAGCGATCGCACGAAAGGAGAAATTGCATCGGCCTCCGGAGGGAGCGGGCGGAGCGGAGGGCCGAGGGCGAGGGCGAGCGAGGGGCGGGGTCGATGGAACGAGATTAAAAGAGGCAAAGCTACAAGATTAAAAGGCAATGCCGGACACGGGCCGAATCGAGCGACGCGGACGAATGCTCGCGGAGACATTTATATTCCCTGGAAATCGTTATTGACCGATCAGAGGACTCGAACGATCCCGCCCGGCCTCCCTTCCCCCTTCCTCTCTCTCTCTCTCTCTCTATTCCCTCTTTCTCTATTCTCTCTTTCTATTTTCTCTTTCTATTATCTCTGTTCTTCCCTCTTCCGTCTCCTTCTTTCCGTTCCGTTCGTTACACTCGTCGTCGACGTTCCGCGTCCTTTTCAACGACGCACACGTGCAGCGAGAGAGACAGAGAAAGAGAAATAACTAAAGAAAAAGAGAGATAGTGAGAGGGTGGCGCCGCGACACTTTGTTCCAGGCTTCCTTCGGAGTCTCATTGTCGTTTATGATATCCAGAGGCTTTTGTGTGCGCCCGTCCGTTGATCTCGTTTCTCTCTTTTGCCGGGCCGGTCGCTCGCGCGCATGGACCGCCGCCGACGACGACGACGACGCGTCGACGGTGTGTAACGCCTCGGCTCTCTCTCTCTCTCTCTCTCTCTCTCGCTCGCCACCCTCCCCCCGAGGGCTTTAATTGACGTAATTCGAGGACTCCGCTGCTCTCGCTACGGTGTGACACGAACGCCGGAAGATTTTCCCCATAGTTTCGCCAAGTACTCTCCGAGAGCGACGCCTCCGCAGACTACGTGTACTTGCCCGCGCGAGCGCGCTACACCTGCAACTATGTCGGTGGCCGACTTTACTTTGGATTTTCGCCGGCGCACGACTACGGCCCCGCCCGCCGTAGAATTGTTGCTGGGACACCCGGGGAGCCGATATTGCCGAGCTTTCGACAGGATTACTGCCAGATTTTCCAAAACCCTGCCGCAGACTCCGCCGGCTAGATCAGTCGTTCGGCGAGCTCTCACGGGGGTTTCGAAATTTATTGGTCGCGATCGACTATCCTGCGGTTCTACACGGTCGATAGTTTAATATTTAATCTTATTTCATTTGGTCGTAATTTATTCTCATTTATTTCTCGTTTGATTCAATCCGGTTTCAATTTGTTTCAACTCAGTTCTAAGTCAATTTCATGCAACTTTATTCATTCTTAATTTATTTTAATTCATTTTTAATTTTTTTTAATTCAATCTCAATTCAATTGAATTCACTTTTAATTTACGTTAATACATTTTTAATTCAATTGAATTCACATTTAATTTACCTGAATACATTTTTAATTCAATTGAATTCCCTTCTGATTTACTTTGATACATTTTTAATTCAATTCAGTTTTAATTTATTTTAATTCGTTTAATTTAATTTTAATTTAGTTCATCGTTGCAATAAAAGACGAATATATAATACTAGAACTGATAAAAAAAATCAGTGGCTATAGAACCGTATGAAATCTAGCGAACAGAAAAATAATTGAAATTATATCTAGAGCTCCATCGAGTAAATGTACAGTTGCTGTAATAATTCTCACATCTTGATTCAGCGTTTGAGCATTCCCCTTGGCCAAGCGTAACTGCGCGACGCAGGTTGCAGCGTCTGTTCCCCGTCGCATATAGTTTCAGCGAGCGGGCGAGTGCCGGGCGGCCGATAGCGCGCCGTCGGTATATCCCGGCGCATTTTTATTGCTCCGTTATTAATCACCGCGACGAAATACGTTAGGCGAAAGGCGGGTGGGCTCCGGGACGCGATCTATCATCCTCCATCTTGTCCCGTCGCCCATTTTACTCGCAACAGAGTCCTTTTACAGCTGGCCGCCTTTAAAAGATCAAACGCTCCACGCGAAGGCGTTTCCATTGAATTTTCCAGTGGACCTCGGGCAACGTGGATCAACGCGGGACTTCATTAATCCTTGTAAGTTACGCGAGAGGATTTCCAACGTCGGCAAACTCCGTTCGACCTGCGCGCGCGCGCGCTATATCTCTCTCTTCCTCTCTTTCTCTCGATTTTCCGCTCTTTCTCTTCCCCTCCGGTTTTCGATCATCCCTCGCGCGACGGTGCACGCGTATTAAGCGCGTGTTTAATCGCGTCCCAGTTTTTCTAACCCGGGGCCAATGAGTACCTGTTGCTACCAGCCGCAATTATGCATCAGCCTTTCGGCCGTCGGCTGTATGCTCGGGGGACTTATCGCGGAACCGAGCCCGGCGCCGTCGCCCCCGCGCCACCGCCTCCTCCATGTGCGGCCGGCCAAGACCCGGCGAAAAACGAGGAGAACGACCGCGGGATACGTTGCGGTGCCGCGTGCTCGGTCAATTCGCCGTCGAACAGCGCCGCGATCGTGCCAATCCCTCCCGCCACCGGTTTCGGGGCTGATTTTTTTTCCCGGTTCTGACCCCGGCAACAGGCACTTCGACGGGGTTGCCGGGCCTCTGCCCATCAGATAACGGCGACGGAACGCGCGCTCCTGGAAAAAGGAGCGGAAAAAAATAATGTCGGACAGATTCCCCTCGCGCTCTCTCCGCATCTGATACGCCGAAATGAAATATTCAAAAGGCCGTTGCCGCCCCGGCGCCGCCGCTGCGCGCGCGTGCTCCCACGAAAATTCAGTAAATGATTTTCCAGATAGTGTCGTTTGAACATTCCGGTTTCTGCATCTCGGGCTCCTTTGTATTCATTTGTTTCGCAGAGCCGTGGAACTACTCCTCTGCCCGCGGGTTCTTTCGCCGTCTGACCAGGGATCGACCGTTTCCACTTCGGCGCATTTGCAATTCAACGTCGCTTCGTATCAATAAATTCAGAAATGTGCGCGACCGCTTTAATATCGTTTTATTTCCACGCCGTGTATGGGCTGCCGCCGCCTCTCTGTCCGATACCGCCTTCCTTCCCACTGTTTCCATTTGACGCTGCACCGGGCGGCTGTTCCGCCGCGGAACAGCCTTTCTCATTAAATCAAGGTGCTGCGCGGAACCCGCGGAAGTGCGATAAAAGTGGAATTGATTACTCCTATTCTTTCTTCGAGGAACTTGTACACGTGTCACTCGAACGCCGGGCGGCACGCTCGTCGCTCAACGCGCTGTAACTTCGCGGGAAAAAATCGTGTCGACTTCATTCGTCGGGGAAATTAAAGGGGAAGGTCGGTAGTTTACGGTGACCTGAACGGCATTAGCGAGAAAAATTTTGTCGAAGCTGTAGAGGGCGTTGAACTTTGAACTTTTCAGTGTCGTGAACCTTCAAATTATTTAAAAGATTAAAATATTATAGTCGTGGAGATGCATGATATTAAAAATCAGAATTTACTGTATTAAAATAGAGACTTCAAGCTTCAATTTAAAAAAAATTTCATAATTTTATGGTAACTATTAAGAAAGTTACAGCTGCTCAAAGGTCGGCAATGTATAAGATCGGCGAGAAAGGCTGAAAACTGTTTACTTCACCTAATATTTCGACTGCATCGTGTCCGAGCGAAGTTAATTCGACGCCACTTGTCGAACGTATCGTCGGATAATGTTCCAAAGAATTTGCGCACGCAGTGTCAATTCCTAGCGTCGAGACGGTGGCCGACGGTCTCGGGCCACTCAAAGACACGTTTTCTTTTGCTCGCGGCTGATCTGCCTGTTATTTGACTGGCGGATAAAAAGCTTCTTACCGCGGCCAGGGCGCGGTCCGAAGTTTTCGGCGTTTCAAAGGAGCAGCGGGCCAGACGCGCTCGAGGATCCCAAGCGCATGAAATCTCCCTCTCTCTCTATCTTTCTCTCTCTAGGAGCCGGCGCAACGGAACAACTTTGTATTTCCGTGATAAAAGACGGGGAAGGCAAGTTCTCCGTGGAGAAACTCCGCGCCGATATGGACGGACACTTTGAAAATTGCGGTGTCTGGTTTAACGCGACGCTCTTTCGGGTATTAAAGAGCATTCTTTGTGAGTTAACACTCTGCGAAGTAATTAGGAAGGCTCATTGGACGCGGGGAAAGTTCCGCGATAGGAGAGGATCCCCCGCCCGCCCGAAGTCTGGTCGAAAGTTTCCGCCGCGTGGCATATTATCTCTGAAAGCATTACCGTTCCGATGGACGGCCTGTCGACAGATTATATCGAAAATAATGAAGGCGTTCGCGCGATCCTCGAGATTACCATTTTTTAAGCAACGATCGGCCTGGGAACAATATTAAACATCTAATCGTTCGTTTTATCCCGCGAATATAGAATTAGTCTGATTAATCGCCGATTCGTCTACTGAGTGGCATGATGTTAAGCGGTATGAACACGAGAATGCTTCAGATATATTGCACGGATTGAACAGTTTCAGTAAATTCGAAATAGTAGACTCGTCCGATTAATGCTCGATGTTTTCACTGATTACAGAACGAGTAACAGTTTAACTGGAATTTGCTTTGCCGAACAGTGTTCTACACAGCACTGTACTGCTCCCGAGAGATTAAGTTATTGTGGAAAAGCCTGTAGAGATAAACCATTTGCATTCGACTGCGAACATGTAACACGGCTGATTAATCGTTGACTCGTCTACTGATTAGAAATGGCGTAAAATTAAGAGATAAATTGCATTGATGTAGACACAGGAATGCTTCGAAATGCGCAGATTGACCTGCTGAATTAAATTCGGAATACCGAACTTGTCTGATTAATGCTCGATGTTTTCACTGAATATAGAACGAGTAACAGTTTAAATGGAATTTGCATAATCAAGATGTGTTCTACACATCGTTGCACTGCTCTCAAGAGTTTACCTTATTACAGAAAAGCCAATAGACATAATCCATTTGCATTCGACCGAGACGAAGGAACACGTCCGACTAATCGTTGATACTTCCACTGAAGAAAACAGAGACCCACTTCAAAAGCAATCTATCGCACAGAATCGAGTTCCATTCAATCCTGCGCCGTCTTCGAAAGACCATACCGCCGTGGGAAACAGTATCGAGCTCCCTCGTCCGCGACAAATTGAAGGTACACATCGCGCCCGACTAATCGTTGATATTTCCACTGTGAAACACCGGAGGGGGAAACCGTTCGAAAGCGATCTGTCCCGCGATGAAACCGAACTCGCCGCTCGTCGCTTCCGAAAGACTTGAGCAGTCGCGGAGACGGTCCGAGACGGAAGCTAAATCCGAGATATTAAGAACGTCGGCATAATCGTCGAGTGTTCCACTTCACGAGCGCGGAGCTCGTTTCCTAAGACGTCCATTATAACGAGAACGAGGCTCCGGAGTTTTCTGACACTGATCCGCGGCGGCTCGAATTTCTTAAAAACATTCCCGCCGACGGTTTCCACGGAGGGGATCAGACACGGAGCGAGGATCCTTGTTAATCGACCAGGACAATAACGTTGGATAACTCGACCGGAAACCGGAGGATTATGCTCGCGGTCTTCCGTTTGTCAGAAAAGAGCATATTGCTGTACTTTATATAATATATTTACAAGCATTCACATTTTCGGTGGTGCGCCGAATCGGGACCGGGTCTCGCAAAAATCCCGGAAATCGTACCGTTGTTGCTGTCGTTGTAAAACAGCCGGCCAATTAGAAATGCATCCTGCGAGCCAGTCACCGGAGGCGCGGCCCCGCATCCGCCCGTTCCGATTAAGTTTCATGTAAATTTCAGGCCGGCCGACGTCGTATTTCATAACTCGTTCCCGTCCGCGGTTCCTAGTTCCTTCAATTTCCGGCCCCCGTGGCTGAGCCAGCGGCCCCGAACACTCGCCTAATTCGTCGAGAACCGATTACTGAATCATTCTGAACAGCGCCGCCGCGAATTATTATCGACAGCATCCCGCATCGAGATTAATCGTCGGCAAGTAATCGCGATCGCTTCGCCCGTCCACTCTTCATTTCACTTACTCTTGATGCACTTGTATTATTTACTCTCTATTCACTTCCAATAAGCAATTTTTATTAGAGATGAATATTATTGATTTATTTTGAATCGAAGTCAAAATTATTTCTTCGGTTATCAAAGTCTAGAAACAAACAAGAATTTTCTGGTACTATTAAGGAAGATATTAACGACAACTAAATGCTAAGCAATGCAGCGTGGAAGGAATCGTAGCGTAAAAGGTTAAAGTCGTCTTTATCCAATCTGGTTTATTCTTCGAGCATTTCCTTCTTCGTTTCATTTATTCTCCCTTCGTACGTCGTTTATTTTTCCGTATTTATCGTGCGTCAGGTAAAATGCTGGAAAAATCGCGGAGCTGGTAGCACAGCTCGTAGATCCGCGATTAATAAATTCCCGAGGCGGTCGAATTAATTAGCGGACGGAAGACACCTCTGTTTCGGAAGAAACTGGGTCGAAGTCGTGGCCGAGGGTGGCGGTGGCTGGGTGGCGTTCGGGGTGGGGGTTGGGTGGGTGGTACAAAAGCAACGGTGGCCATCGTATGTATGCTAATTGAACGAGGGGCAATCTGGAATGGACTCTGGCAGTGGCTTCCAGTTGATTACCATGGCAAGTACTCGGCCAGAGAGTTCCTCTACGAACGACAATGTGAAAACAGCTTTAATGTCCCGTCCCGGCTCGCCGGTTGAGAGGGAGCACGACAAAATCCTGTTCCGGGATTACAGTGTCATAGGAAATATCAACCCTTTCGTCTAAATTGAAGCCACGGGGAGAAGTCGTCCGGCCCCGGATCGTAAACGGTGACCGTCCGCTTTCGACGTCGATCAATTCTCTCTCTCTCTCTCTCTCTCCTCCCATCGGCGACGCGACCCTCGCCCTCTCAAATTGCGAATCAAATGCCCCTTCGGCGATCGGTGAAATCGTTCACGCAATTTTATTCCTCCTCTTTCGATTATTTTGCCCAATTCAAGCAATATAAACAATTTAAAGCATTTCATATTTAATGTATTACATGTATTTCGTGTATTTAATATACTATATTACGTTTGATATATTAAATTATATATAACAGTAGTTTCATAATTATATTATTGAATTGAAATGAATTGAATTAAATTGAATTAAATTGGATTAAATTGGATTAAATTGAATTGAATTAAATTAAATTTATATAATTGGAATAGTACAAGAGTATCCTAATGCTAATAATAATGATATAATATTGACCTAATATTTTCTAGAATACTTTGCATCTAAGATTAGAATCTTTCCAAATGGATATCTTCCCTGAGATAATTATGCGAACCGAATCCTTTCGAGTCGGATATTTTCTAACTCGAATATTTACAGTCGACGTATATTCATTATTCCCGCAGAAATTATTCCATCCGTCCGGTTCGGCCGGAGAGAATTTATTCGCATAATCCGCGCGGGAACGCTTTATATATTCTATCATTTTCATTCGGCCCGATTATTTTGCGTACGAATTCTCCCGTACGAATAAATTCCAATTCGAATGAATTCAAATACGAACGAATAAAATTGTATTCGTTAGTTCTTCATCCCTCTCTCTCTCTCTGTCTCTATCGTTCCGGGATAACCGGATAAAATTGTGCCCAATTCTGGGTCCCGAATTGCCGCTAGACGGGCGGGGTTAAAATCGCAGCGCTAATTTGTTCGCGTCAAAGCCTCTTTTTTCCGGGCATTGTGTATTAATTTGGGCGGTCCCGCCTCCGCCCGATCAGATTTTCCCGTTATTTTCCTGACGGCGGCACGCTGCAAAATCGACGGCAATTTGTTCGACAGCGAAATTCGCTAGAGGTGGGGGGTAGACGGAGAGGTGGAGGGCCAACGACGGATATTATATCCATTGATACGCGGAAAATGTGCGGGGTCCGTTCGATTCCGCTGCGGCGATCCGTGATCGTCGATTCCCGGCGAACGCAATTCCTTGGAAAAATTGGCTCGTTGCTACCTCGTTGCTACCTGATCGGGACGAATTACCTCGGCGAATTAACCCTTTCGGTACGAGCGTCGGATATATCCGGCGTCCATGCGATGACCTCATATCCTGGTATAAATAATAAAATTTTATGTTGATAAGTATCTCTTAACCCCTTCCGCTATTGCGAGGGCGTCACGGCGGACAGAGTGCTGGTACCGAAAGGGTTAAACGAACGAAGTCCGGCCGATTCCGGCGAGGCGTCCGTCGGGTTTTACGATCGTGCCGCGAATAAAACGGGGATCCATTTGAATTAGCGTATTTACCGAAAACACAATATCCAAAGTGGACGACGCGCGCGCGCGCGCGCGGGCGCGAGCTGTCCCCCTTTGCTCCCGCCAAATATTTAAGTGCTCAATATTGAACGAGACGATCGTTAAATAAACTAAACGATATAACGTTTAATATTTGACTAACGACGTCTGAACACGCGTGTGCGCGCGCGCGCGCGCTCGTGTGCCGACGCCTCTGGTTACAACCGTAATAAAGTGAACAGTGGAATCGATTGCTTCGAGGTATTTGCACTCCAAGAAATGGCAAATGGAACCTAAACATTTGATCGTGTGCATTCGATGCAATTTGTACCGCGCCGCCGCGTTATTTGATCGCGGATACCCGCGCGCGGCTCTCTACACCGTACCCCCTCCTCCCCCCCCCTCCCCTCTCGTCGCGCAACTCGCCGTTCAAAATTTCGACAAAAAAGCAACACCGCATCGATTTTATCGCGCATTTTTCAACGGCGGTCCGCGAGCGCGCGCGCGCGCGCACCCGCGCCGCTTCATTTCATTTGCCCCGGCGCGAGAAATTTCCCGCGATACGGAGAAATATATATATTTTTCGCCTATTTTCGAACCGCCGCGCGCTCTCTTCCATTTCATTTCTATTTTTTACGGTGCTGACCTTTGACAGCGCGTGCCCGCGCCTCCGCGACTACTGTTTTTTCCCCCTATTTTTTCTGCTTTCCCCATTTCCCAAATTCACCGCCATCCCTCACCCCTTCGCCGCTATATTTCTTCGCGATTGGTAGTATCAATGGAACACAGGTTGTGTGTTTGTCATCGCGGACGATATAGGGTTGCAATACCCGAGTTACTATCAATCATTCTCCTTTATTTTATTTTTACTTTTATCTGTTTTCATATTATTTAAGTATCTTGATTACGTCATTTCTTTTGTATTGTATTTTTAATTTCATGGTATCTACATCGATCTACTGTTACGCTATTAGCCAAAATTTTATTTTAATTTTGCTTATACACTCTTATTTTTTTATTACTTTCTCGCCCGAAAAATTCGTTGTATTTGTATCTACCCCCAGGTATTGTTATAATCCCGGGGGAACATTTATTGCTAAATAAATTATTATAGTATCATTATTAGAATTACTATTATATTACTAATACCACAAAGAGAAAAAGTTTCAGCAGAACATTTCTCAACCCAGATAAAATCACAGCTTCAAAGAAGCACCTCTTAATTTCCATCGTCGATCGAATCCCGATCAAAGAAAAATGCAAAGACAACCACAGTTAACGATACTGCAAGAATCGCTGCAGAACTCTCCACCTTATCCCTCACCGTTCTTCTCGCGAGTGAAACAGGCCGGCATCTCTGCTCCTCGAGTAGCTCAAACGAATTTCCTGAAAGACCTGTACATTTCTTTAAACACTCCCGCTATTAGATAAAGACAAACAACAGGCTCCCAGGTCCAATATTTGGTCGCCTAATTTCTCGCAGCAACACGTACACATGCACGTACTTACACAGAGAAAGACAGAGAGAGAAAGAAGAGATAGATAGAGAGATAGAGAGAGAGAGAAGAGAGAGTATGGGAATAAAACCGGACGAGATAAAACGGGGAGGTAAAGGCGCGCGAAGGGTGTCGGGGCACCCAGCCCTTCTCTCATGGACTCGAGTTTCAATTTAGCGGGTTCCACGGAACGGGGCGAGAGAGCCGCGGGGGTGCCAGAGTGGGTGTGCGAATGTGTGCGCGTGTGTGCAGGAGAAGTGGAATGGTGTGCAGAGAGGGGTGCTTGGTCGTCGAGGTCCGCGGTTGTTTGTCGACGGGTAACCGTTGCCGGGAACGCTTTTCTTCGGCCATCGATTGCCGGAACGTAGAGCGGAGGGATTTCCTCGAGTGCTTCCGCTGTCTCGTGCAACCCCCGTCCCTCTGCGCCCTCTCTCTCTCTCTCTCTCTCTACTCGGAATCGGTCGCGCCGGCCACCAGAATGGGGACTAACTGCTTTCTCGATCGTACGCGCCGCGCTAGCCCGGCCAAGCTGATCGAATCGAACGGAAACAATGGCCGACGGGATAACCGGCGAACACGTGCCCGTCGTCTACCACGGTTAACCGAGGCTCCGCGATCGTACGAGTGCGTTCCCCGGGCCGCCCATCGTCGACATTGCCAGACCGGAAACTGTCTCTGTCCACTGTCAAACCTCTCTCTCTCCATCTCTCTCTTTCTCTCTTTGCGAAATGCCAGGGTAAACTGCGCGATCGAATCACTCGTCGCTTCTGCATTGCGGCACCTTTCTTTCCTCCGATTTATTTTTAAACCCTTGCACTACTCTAACTTGAAGTCAGTCACGTGGCGGTGGTATCTAGTAATCAGCTGTTGGCTATAAATGCTGTTCCGTTCCTTTGCACTCGAATGGTGACTCTGAGGCACCACTCAATTTTTTGATTGTACTTCGATTAGTAACTTTGACGATGGAAAGCAAAATTTATATTTATTGCTATATAGTTGTAAGCTTTTTTTCTTTATAAACTTCTGTAATTCTGATGACATAAACAAAAATTGTCTAGGCCCTAATAGTAAAAAATTATTAAAAATATTAAGGATAAATAAATGCTAATCAACGCAGTTTGAAAAGGAATCATAGCGCAAAGGGTTAAAAAGAGCTTCCCGCTCGCGATTTACAAAAAACATTTGATCTCAAATTCGACGAATTCAGTGATCAACTCTCTCTCTCTCTCTCTGTATATCGTGACATTTTCATCGAAATTCTTTCGTCGAGACACCTTCGAGCCGATCGACGACTAAACGTCGTCGCGCGCGTCGTAACATAGGGGAAATAAAGAAACGGCAGACAACGGCGGGAAATACCGTTCCGTTTTAAGGCATAATGTAGCCATTATCGTGATCCTTTGTCCCGTTGAAGCGTGCTTAAACTTATTTGAAAAAGGTGCAGCGAAGCGCGGGCCTGCATTTTTTAAAAACCCGGCCTGCAGTTTTCAGCATTCCGGAACGCATCCGAAAATAAGGGGAAAAAAAAGTGTGTACGAAAGTACACCATTTAGTTTTCACTCGGCCGCTCCCGCTTAATTACATCGCTGCCTTTGACTCTTATTCCAGCACTCTTCGGATGAAACTACGCGCTGGTTCTCGTTTCCGTTCCTTTTTTTTCTTCTTCTTCTTTCTTTTCGACGTTTCCGTGCACGCCGTATGCCGTACGACGTAATCGATAATCTTAGGCGACAAACGACGGAGGAAACGCGGCAGACGAAATTGTACGTTGCCGCGATGAACGAGATGTTTCGTTGCTGATCTATTGAAACGTTGCTTCAACCAGGTTCAAGTAATTGCAATTGTAACTTTAATTAATTAATTGAATAAGACAAGAAAAAAAGCTAGAGCTAAGACAAGAAAGAGTTTATTAAAGGAAGGCTAATTCGACGGGGGTGATAAAAAAGGGTAGCAGATTATTAAACATATTTTCTTATTAGTAGGGATCAATTTCGCCGGGGTCGGATAACTCGATTATCCATTCGACAAGCAACGGGAACAGCAACGAATGAGGCTGTCCGGCTCGCTGCAGGCAATTTTTAATTTCGCTGGCTTCGCAATCTTGCCACCGTAACGAATCCGGTATTATCAGGAGTGCGAGTAACGGCTTCATGAATACTGTAACACGCCGGGACGAAAATTGCGGGACAGGAACGCGACCCTAATGAGATATTCAGACTTTGTTTATTCTTTGTGCCGCGTTTCGAAATGAACGATTTTTTTTTCATCGAAAAATAAATCAAACGAAAGAATTCGAAAATAATTGAGAACATTAAGTAGGGTAGTGTTTTTGATTTATTTTCGGTGACAATTAACTGTATATCCATCCAACGAAGGGTATAAAATATACTTTTATCGAAAAATGAACGAAATGAAAGAATTCGAAAACATAATAAATTTTATTGGTGAACAGAGCGGAATTTACGAATTTGTGAGAAAAAGAGCAGCCGAAACACGGAACAACGAAAACCATGAAAAACTTTAAGAACACCGTTAAATTAGTCCCAGTTTATCATTAAATTTTTTAATTTTTATATTAATTTTTTAATTTGCCATTTAAGTAAAAATTAATTAAACCGAACCCCTGCAAATACGTTCAGATTCGATTTTTATTTACCGCTTTCAAAAATCCGCTGTCTAAAAATTAACTTAATTACACCGTAGAACAAAGCAAAGTCTGAGCTGGTAGAAGTCACTGCGCACAGTAACCGGCTCCATCGCCCCCACCATTCCACGCGTTCAGGTTTTATGTCGGATCCCTTCGCGACGCGAAGGTGCAGCTGACACCGAAAAATGAAATAATAGCGAGTTTACGCGGGCTGTCCGGCGACTTTTCCGACCGGTCCGAAATTTCTGGCGCGTGCGAAACGAAGTTCGGCTTCAACCCCTTCCCTCTTCCCCTGGGTCGCAGTAAACCGACTGATTTTACGCGCCCGCTGCCATATTGGCAGCGAACAGGCGATGTGTACCAGCGATTCGGTTCGTCGAAAACCTGGTGCCGACGTCGGTGGTACGCCGTTTCAACCTCCCCTCCTCCCCCCGCCCCTCCCTCCCTCCGACGCCCGGTAAATACGTGAATTTGCTTCGTTTCTCCACCGGATTCAATAACCCGAAGCTTTCTTTTTCAGTCCAGTTTCAACCCTCTCCCACCTCCTCCCTCTCTACCCCCGATCCCTGATCTTTCGTTCCACGGATTCGGTAATCAGAGCGTTTCCTTACGTACGAGACGGCGACGAGAATTTCCACCCTCTCTAGGATACGGGAATCAGTGCCTTTCGGCTTTTCGACCGGCTTCCGCCATTGACGCCCTACTGATCCTGTCGCTGCCATTTTATTTCCTGTCCAATATTCCACGTTATCCTTCTTTATTTGTTTCACTGTTTATTAACAGTTTATCGAACGTAATATTTTCCTGGTATCGATATTGCTTTATTGTTTAAACGAATGAATTATTATATTATTATATCTTAGTACTGTGTTACTTATATTTGCTTTGGTTTATTGAAATGACAAATCAAACTTCGTGGATTTTTTGGAGGGTTGTTATAAGCTACTGACATTTTTATATATATTGTATGTACGCGGGGGAATTAACCACCCGAATTTGTGTTTAATAAATTTATTTTTGTCGCTTCCACGTGGTCGTCGTCCGTCTATCTTACCAGAGCGTTTGGCGTCGACTGTTCGAAGAACAAAACGACTCTGTCTAAAACAGTTGACTGGACTGTCTTAGTGTGGAACTTATTCGATATACGCATCGCAAAGCGTACTTACGGAGAGCCCCGTTAAATTAACAAATTCGAAAACATACTTCGCTCGACTTGACTTGCAAACGTTCCGCCTTGTCGCCGACGGTCGGCTCGATAAAAGTCTCGCCGAGTTAAACCGACCGGCGCGACGACGTTAACTTAACAAATTCGAGTGCTAGAGCCACCAACGCCGCCGCCAAGCCCCGCGAACCGTCCCGAATCCGTTCCCGAATTGAATTCGCGAACTGCCGTGATAGAACCGCCCCACGCGAAAACCGAATAATCCGAGTGGCACACGGCTCATCTGCTCTGAATCTCGAACACTCGTCGTGCGCGCGCGCACGGTAATAAAATCCCCGTCGAATTAAACAACTTAAAACTCGAGAGAGAGGAAGATAGAGAGAGAGAGAGAGAGAGAGAGAGAGAGAGAGAGAGCGGTCGCCGCGCGAGCAACTTCAACTCCCGTCAACTCGCGTTCAGATAAACTACCCGAGGGGGATCGCGGATCCGCCGCCGTTGTTCCTGGATCACCGTCGCGGATTTTCGTGGCTCCGGATCGGCGCGACTCTGCCGCTTGACACCGATCTAACGCGCGATCATTTCGCCCCCCTCCCGCCTTTTGGAAAGCTCCCGGCTCCCGAGCCGGCATAATAGCGACAAAATACATTCGCGGCAGCTGCAACGGCGGCCGAATATCCTGCGAGACTAATTCGAGATCCGCGACGGGATTTATACTGGATCAGCCGACGGTTCTCGATGCTTCTTGTCGCCGGACCCGATACGCGACAGCGATTATGTTTCTTCCGGCAACGATTGCCCCTCCCCCGGATTTCCCGCGAAGAAGTTTGACGAGGGTGGGATTCTAAATCTGATCGCGTTTGGAGCGTCGCGATTGTTTTTGGGAGATTATCTGTAGGATTTTGAATAGGAGATTGTCTGTTGGAATTGTGTACTAATTAAGAGAAGCGTATGTGCGTTGTGATTGTAGTTATAATTATTTAATTAATGTGGAAATACGCTAAGTAGAAAAATCGAAGCATCGCTTAGATTTGGTAGAGTAATTGTCGATCTTCGAACGGCTGTGATATCGTTAAAAGTTATTGTAAAATTGTGAAACTTTTTTTAAATTAAAGCTTGAAATCTCTATTTTACGATGGCATATTCTAATTTTTAACATCATACGTTTCTATGATTTTACTATCCTAAATCCGAGATAGTAACCTAAATGTGTCTGACATCGAAAAAGTGCAAAGTTTCACGGCCTCTCTGGACTCGGAAAAATTTTTTCCGAGCATGGCATTTCCACCATCATAAACTACAAACCTTCCCCTTTAATTTGACTACCGAATTAAGCGGCTACGATTTTTTCCCGCAAAGTTACAGTACCATATACCATGTAACAAATTTAGCGAATGCTCTACGTGCCTTCCATCTAAATCTATCGAGTTTATTTAACTTAAAAACATTGCTCTTGCATTTTATATTTCTACTATCGTAAACTGGAGTATTGAAGCTTCAATTTAAAAAAAACTTTATAATTCTACAACCCCTTTCAACAGAGTTACAGCTGATCAAAGCACGGCAACTCAGCTGCATCAATTTATTTTTCAGATAAATTTTCTTATGCGTTTCATCGATCACAATAAGTATAGTTTTGTCGATATTTGTTCTAGAATTACTGTAAACTGTACGAAATTCTTGAATACGTTTCAGAAGTATTTTAACTTAGATCGTAGGAGAAGTATTTTTCCTGTAAGACGTAAAATTGCCATATTCTTGTGACGTGTATATACGTCAGCTAACAGGTTAACTTCTCCGTCGATCGCGTAATCTATAAAATCGTTCGGCAGAAAACCCTAACAGAAAATCCGTCGGCAACAATTTTCGTCGCGAAATCCGCTCTATTATTTCGCCGTCGCGTATAGCCAGCGGTTCTCTCCCCTTTTTTCCCGGGGACGAGAATCGACAGAGTGGGCTGAAAAGAGAGGGTGGTGGTGGTGGTGGGGGGATAGACGAGCCGGAGAAAACAAAGAGAACCAGATCAAATAAAACAAACTTACCGAATACCGTTAACGTGGCTTTTTGTCATTGTCCGGGAGAGAGAGTCCTCGCCGGAGATTTCCCCTCCCACCTATCCCCTCGTACCCCGTCGACCGGTGTGTGTGTGTGTCCGTTCCCTCGGTCCGGTTTGCCAATCGATCGGCCGATTCCGATACCCGTGGGGTAAAACGAGCGATTTAGTGGCGCGACTCGATTAACCGGCTCCAGTAATCATAGTGAAAGCTATCGTCGGATCTCGGCGACGGACTACCGCCGCTCCCGCAACCCCTCCGCAACCCCCTCGGCATCGCTCCGCGCCGCGGCGAGCGGGGGGAAGAGAGGGAAAAGAAATTCGACCGAGTCTTATCTTATCGCAAGACACTCGCCCCCCTCCTTCCGTATACCCTCTTCTTGTCCCGCGACCCCGCCATTTCCAGATCTCTTCTCGGATGGCTTGTTTGTTCCACGGAGGCCGTTTCGAGTGTATCGTAGCCGATGATCGATTAATCCCCGCGCGGAAGGCTCCCGGCCGAGGGTTACCTCGTTAAACGCGTTCCAACGGGCAGCCACCGCCACCGCCAACCCTCCACCCCCCGCTCCTGTCGATGGCTTTTCATTTCGATAAAAGCCTCCGAAAACGACCGGTCGGTCCTCCGACTCTAGCCGATTTTTACGATCGATCCCCGGGCACGGGATCGACGTTAACGATTTTTCGAGGTCTTCGTTCGGGAATCGATTGTTTTCTTTTATCGACGCTTCGCGGCTTTTTTCGACTGCTTTTTGGACAAATTTTACGGAGGATCTTTAAGAATGATTTTATTCGGTTTCGTAATTGCTCGCGGTGATGTGAAGGGATGGGAGGGTTGCCCGTGGGCTTTGGGAATGGACAAACGTTTAATTGGACCGCGGATGTGCCGGGAAAATTGTCGCCGCGCCGGGAAATCCAGTGGACGCGAATCCACTGTGCTCTAATACTGTTCTTAATGATCGTGGTGTGTTGGGGCGCGTTTTATCATTTTCTTTTCAATTTATAGGCTGGACGAAACTTTTCTAGGATTTGCTATTTTTATAGACTAGTTATTATATTGTATTAGTATATATTAGTATACATATTATATTAATATATAAATTAAAATAATACAAAAAAATTACATAGCGATTGCCTAATAAAATGGTATAATTCCAATACATTATTTGAAACATTGTCAGACTTGACATAACTATTTTATCGTTTTAAAGCAATTAAATAATCTCATTTAACATTTGTGAAATATGAATAGTCTCGACCATAGATTGTTAACAAATCCCGGGAGTCCCACGCCAATGGACGGTCGCGAAGGTACGATTGGGCTACGCCTGCGACGTGGATCGCCTCTTCGTGGTTTTATTCCGTGTCGGTGGAATAAACAAGCGGCCTCAAGTCGATCATCGAGTCCCCCTGGCCGCTGTTCTTCTGCGAAAGTTTTGCGAAACGGAAAACAGTATCAATGGCGGGGATCTTCCGTCCAGGGAGTCGGTTGCCAGCGCATAAATACGGCGCGGTCTTTGAATACGAAACAGAACCTAGCGTTTATCCGAAATTAACTTCTTATCGACCCTCCGCGGTGCAGTGAATTCCAGAATTATTTACCGACAGTATTTCCTTTGACATTTAAAACCTTTATAATCTATGGTCAGGGTTCACGTCAAAATTGATTAGGAAACGCCGTAATTTGCTAACTGATTTTTTAATTATTTTAATATTCGAAAAATATTTTTCCGTAATTGTGATATTTTCCGGATGGACACTGAATGGATTTTCAAAAGTGCAGCAATCGGTGGATGACAGTGGATGACCTGTCACTCTGTTGCTAAAAAGGTGGAATAATGAAAGCATGTATTTTTTATCTCGGAATATAATCGGACAGTAAAATTGTGTCAACAATTTTAAAATTGCATAACCTTCTTAAAGCTCCTCTGAATGATTTAAAATTTTTTGTAAATATTTAAAGGTATACTTCGCTACATAATGTCTAAAATACCGTTTCTTAAATTTTATTATTATTTAGGATAAAAAAAAGTGTAAAGGCGGTCATTTTCTCACTTTTATTTATTATAATCTCTCATTAGAGGCTCAGGTAAAAAAATAAAAAGGCGACTGCTTTTCTTCATTTATTTAAAAAAATGTCAAACTTTTAAAAACCGTATTTCAGTCATTGCACAATGAACCCTCCAACGATAAAATAAAAATACAACAGATATAGCTGTACCGTTCGAGTCGCATACCATCTTTAAAAACGTCGACTCAATTCCGCAGGCCATTGCAGCCTGTAGCGGCACGCATTGAATAATAGTCAGCATAAAAATACGAGAAGTCTGGCTGGCGAGTATCAGAATATCCCGCGCGCCGTGAAACTCGCAGGTAGCTTAATAAGAAACGAGATTCGAGGTTATGAAAATAAATTCAGCAAACGCGCACACAGGTCATTGCAGCGAAAGTTTTTCAACTTTTCTTCATCGCGTCCCTTAATAAAAGCTGCGCGAATCGCGACTCTCTCCCTCTCTCTCTCTCTCTCTCTCTGTTCTTCTCTCCTTGGCTTTCTTGCCCGTTTTATTCTAACTGGAAGAAATTAGAGCGTTCAACAAATAAACCCACCGCCGGTGCTCGAGCGAAGTGTTATTCCGCGAGCGGCGCGGAACTTCATTCTGCAAATATTTCTCGCGAAGTTAGGGAACTTGCCGGCAGTTTCCCTTCGACTCTTTTCGCCCGGCCGAGAGGAGTTCCTCGGCTACACATGTACAGCTTGGAAATTAGCGGAGCGTCGGCAGGCGGAAGACTGGTGAACGCGACTGCGTTCTGCAGACGCCTCCCGCTCGACTACAATTGCCGGCGAAATGTTCGCATCTATCGCATAATTAGCACGTTTTTACATCGCGAAGCCCGTCCCCGAGCTGCACCCTTCCCTCGCTTGTCCCGCGGTCATTGTACTTTTATACGTGCGAACAAATCTGCTTCTACGTGCGATGATTTTTTTTGCTAATTTTATGACAGCGCAGTGTTTTATAATAATTTATGCGAGGACTCGCGAACCAACTGCTTCTGGATATTATATATACAAGGTTACAGATACATTATTCTTCGTTACATGATTCTCGAGCGAAGAATTCTTCGCCGGCAGCCTTCGAGAAATTAAAGACTTCCTCGGATTTTTATTTCTCGTCGGTCTCTTTAACGAAGCTCGGCCGAAGATTCTTGCTCGCCGAGAATTTATTCACAATTTCGTTAGACTGTTATTTTCTAATAATTCATTAAGGTGATTTTGCTTGGCAGACCACTGCGTTTTAATTATTCTCGAAGAATGTTGTCCGTTGAACGTTCCTTCGAGATACCAGGGAATTTGGAAATTTATAGAGGAGTGAAAGTATTATGTATTAAAGATAGACGAAGGATTGTTGCAATTTTTACAATCCATTTTCAGTGGCCCATTTAAATGTGAAAAATTCAAAAGTGGAAAATCGACTGGGCAAATCGTCAGCGCCGTGTACCTCTGACCAAGTCGTGTACTCTTTTCAAGATAAAACCTTCGGTTCTCGGCGAAACAAACTTGAAAAATTCGTGATGCTCAGGCGAAGTATCTTAAATAATAATAAGGGAGAGGGTGGGATCAATTGCTCACGTTATTCTACTTAGAAAAATATTTTCTTTTACAAGAATATTCTGATACGAGATATATCATCCATTGGGAGGAAAATTCAAGGTTTAACCCTTTGCAGTCGCATGTCTCAGCCACCAAAGCTCTTTATTTATTTATTTTATCCTCAGATGAAAATAAAACATATTGTCTAAACTTTAGGAAAGTGTTAATAATTTATCCTACTAAATCTTGCATTTTAGGTATTACTGCAAATTCAATGAAAATCTTCAATCAGGACACCTGTGTATAAATTTAATACAACTTCAAAGGGTTAATAATACGAGTAAAAATGGCCGTGGTGAGTCGACGATTCGAAGAAAACTAGTCAAAGCGATGGACGATACATTTCGATTAGGATAAGCGTGATAAACCGGATGACTAACCCGATCGATCTGGCAGAGATTAGGTCCGGCGTCGTATCCAAAATCGAGGCGGCCGTAGAGCCATCCCGGGGCGGCCCGGTACCGGCCGCCGAGTGCGACTGCATTTCTCGCGGCAGTAAAGTCGAGCCTCGACAACACGGTCACGGCGACCTGGAAATGTTCCGGCCGTTATCTCATACGTGACGCCACGTACACACAGGATCGCGCGGAATAACGCCCCGGCGCCGCCTCGGCTAAAGGTGGGGGAGCGAGAGAGAGAGAGAGAGAGAGAGAGAGAGAGAAAGAGTTACCCCCCGTAGCCACCCCTGCAGCACCCTCCGCCCGCCTACGTTGCAATTTTTTCTAGCGCCTCGCGTACCCACTCGTAAAACACTGTTTTTCGTTTTTACGACGCGACTCTCGGCGGGAGACTCTCTTTCTCTGTCTCTCCCCCTCCCTCTTTCTCCTTCCTACATATATATATCTCTTCGTCCCTCCGCGAAACAGCGCTGAAGGAACTCCTCGTTTCGAGAGGCTTTCCGGCTCTCCATGCTCCCTCTCCATATTCCGGTTTTACGCGGACACTTCCGTCGTTGCAGCACCGTCGGGTCTCGTTTCCCGAAAAACGGCGCGCGCGCTCCCCACGCCTCCCTCCTTCGGCCGGTCGGCCGGCAGATTTGTCCCGGCGATTATTGTTTAGCCACCGGAAATCGGATCGATCGCCGCCGGTACACACGGTCATTATTCGAAGCAGCCGGGCTTCAAACGGCGAACGACGGACTCTCGCGTTACAACGATGCCGGCCCGGGGGGTAGGGGGGACGCGCGCAGTTATTACTGGTACGCGCGTTTGCCGAACGTGCTTTGTCAGGTTTGTGCCGATCGTTAACGAGTCCGCCAATTATTCCACCCTGCCGACGCGACGTCGATCCGACGACTCCCCCGACGCCGATACGCGCCGCGGCGTGACCTTGGACGGGCGACGATTACCCGGGCACGGTTCGGGAGTAGCGCGGGACGGGCACGCGTCCTTTGACGTTGATTTTTCCGCGCGATGGTTCTTAATGGACTGCGCGCGGTGTTTTCCGCGAAACGGCAATTTTCTGCATAAATTGCGGGAGACAGCGGCCACTTAACGCGCCGCGCGCCGGCCATCGTTTTACGGGGCAGGCTTTGAAATTCGTGTTTGTTCGTGGTACACTCTTTTCGTTGGTAGAGTTCATTTTTTTTCTAACGATTTTGCTATTTGGTATAGTTGGTGCGCTTGTTCCACTTATTCTGGTTGGACTAGTTGTTCTGCTTGTTCCGCTAATTCTACTTTTTCTGCTTGTCCCACTTATTCAACTTATTTCACTTATTCCTGTCATTCAATTTATTTTACTTATTCAACTTATTTCACTTATTCCTCTTATTCAATTTATTTTACTTATTCCACTTATTCAACTTATTTCCCCTATTCTATTTATTCTACTCATTTTACTCATTCCACTTATCCTACTCATTTCACTCATTTCATTTATTCTGCTCATTTTGCTCACTCCACTAATTCAACTTATTTCACTTATTCAACTTGTTATTCCACGCCGCCTTATTCCCCATTCCCTGTTTTTTCTCGCGTATTTTCTGGTCGAGCGAAAATCATTTGTCGTCGAAATTAATTTTCACAACGCGACGCGGCTCTCCGTATCGTTTCAGCCGGCGTTTAAAAAACGATCCCGTCGAATCAGAATTCTAAATTGAACATAATCCTATTATAAACTGCTTCGGACCCATTCTCCATACATTTTTAATAACGCTATTCAGGCCGCCGTACGATCGGACGGACGAAAATTCCGCGGAACTCAACAATTTCGGATCCGATCACGCGAGCACATGGCAAGCTACCCCGGTTCGAATATTTTCTCGCGCGCAGTAAAAGGGAATGCATGTCAAACGAAATTAATTCTTCTACCCTTCGAACCCGCGCGCGCGAACGAAATTCCAAGTAATTTCGGAAGTGTAGTCTTCTAATTGATTGAAATAATCAAATTAAATCGGCGCGGTGTTTCGGATATATATTTCATTGCAAGAGATAATGGTGAAACGGTCTCGGGAATCGGCGAGGATCGGCGAGGATCGGCGAAGATCGACCAAGATCGTGTTAACGCCATGGAATTCGTCTGTTAATATACCGGCCGTGACGCGCCCCATAGCTATGGGGAAATTCATTTCAAAATGGGACTCTTCCATACGATCTATGGTAGAACAAATCCGCTGCCATTTGAATAAAAAATGTTACGAAAAAGGTTTACTATCTAAATAACACGAGAGTCGTTGCCTCATAGAAAAACAATGTCTGGAGAAATAATTCGCAGCGTCGATAGAATCGATTATCGGTTTCACGGTTTCGTTTGTTCCGAATTCAGAGTTTCCGTCAGCCTAAATAGAATAAAAAAATAAAAAGCTCGTACCGGGAGGTGGTAGCGAAAATCTAGGGTCCGACGTCATAAAACGTTCAAAAGCCGAACGAACGCGCGGTCACAAGTATTTATAATGTAATTCTGAGAGTTTCCCTCGCGGACTCCCGAATAAATGATGGCAGCGCAACCGGACACAGTGCTCCGATCGGGCCGCGGGCCACCGATAGGCAGGGATTATCAGATTCATTCGGCATTATTGATTGCACCGACACGATGATACCGTGCGTCATCGGAACTGCGAAACGCGTAATATTTTAAGGCGAACCCCGCTCGCTTTTCGCGCCGAAATTCCACCGCCGCTGCCCCTCCTCCTCCTCCTCCTACCTCCACCACCACCCACGGCCGCGCGATTCAATAATTCACATTTAACTTCCCTGAACGGGGTCGATTGGTAAATTATGTGTCGGTGGATAAACTGTGCCGAAGAGTAAATTACCAAGCTATTCCGTGCCCCGCGACAATCGTTCGTTAAGGAACATACTTTGCTTTCTTTCCTCGTTAACTCGCCGCCGCCGACGTTTCCTTAGCCCGTCGCGACGATTAGGGGATTTCCGATTGGAATAATCTTCAATCGCGTTTCGCCGAATGCTTTAATATCGATCGCGAGGGAACAGAATTTTATTTCGACTTTAAAGAGTGGAATATTGATACTTGAATAAAAATTGAAATAATATTGACACTTAAATAAAAATTGGAATAGTATTAATACTTGAATAAAAATTGGAACAATATTAACACTTTAATGCCGGTAGTTTGTACTTTAAAATTGATGCTTTATTTATTACCGAAATAAAATAAATAAATATTATATTATACTACCGTAAGCTTCAATATTATGATATAACTTTTTAAATATTAAATATCATTCGCGATTAATGAAATAAGTAAGATCAAAGTAGGAGCGAAAATTTAACGTTGAACTAAATTTTTTCGATCGAATGACCGATCTTTAAAGTGTTAATACTTGAATAAAGAGTGGAATATATCGGTCGATTATTCGCGCGGAGAGAAATCATTGAGAAGCGAGGGCCGATCCTCGGCTCGATTTTAAAATATGTCCCAGCCGGCTCTGTTAACTTTAATAGCCTTGTCTCGGAGATCGAGGAGTCTAGTCTAAGATAGGATTAATTTGATTGCGAAACATTTGCGAAAGCGTTTCGAGGAATCGAAAGCTCGAAAGTCCGCCCGCAAGACGAAGAACGACTCCTTCCCGATGGGAAACTTCGAGTCGATTTAAACTTGTCTTTCCCTCGGAGTTTTTAAACGCGACTTAGCTTGAATTAAAGCTGGAAGTGTCCGCTTTAAGATACGGTAAACTGGATTAGAAAATAATTACGAGATTATTTTTTAAACATCGAAAATCCTACACTGTGACTCGAATGAAAATGTCTCGATATTAATGGGTAGCTTCGACTAAATTTAAAGTTGTACTCCCGTGGGTATATTTCAGCATTACGGTGCTTAAATTGAAGCTGAGACTGTCTGCTTTAAGATTGATTGACTTCGATTAGAAAGTATCTACGGACACGTTTTAGTAAATTGGAAAACCGCGACCGCTGCGCCGAGGAAAATGGTGACAAAATAAGGGGTGAATTTAAATCGATTTTATATTATGTTCCCGTAGGAATTTTTGCACTTTTCAGGAATAGAATTAAAGCTGAAAGAATATGATTTTAGATAGGGTTGACTTCGTTTAATGGATCGCTTAATTATTGTGTTGGGAAAATTGTTAGAGAATAGAAGACGGGAGAAGATCGAAGAATAGGGTAGACGCGCGCGTCCGACGATGGAATTATAAAATATTTTCTTGTCTAACGAAGCCGGCGCGGCGGCCGTAACCGAGATAGATTCGAGAATAGGTTGGACAAGAAAGTAACTATCCGGGCGCAGGGAAGCTCGCGTGCCCGAGGCTCGTTTCGCCTCTCCAATTTAATTCCGTTTCCACCATTCTTCGGCCGAGGCACTCTCCGGCGGTGCCTTGATATCATTAAGCCGGCAAATAGTCGCGGTTAATTAAACCTATCCTGCCGGCAAGTTTTTCCACCGTCAAACGATCCATTAATCCGGTTAATTCGAATCTCGACGGAGGCCCCCACCCCCCGCGAAACCTCGAAGATCGTTCCCACGATCGCCGCGAACGATCGCGATCCTGATCCTTGCGCATAGCCGTTCGCCATTTTTATCTAAAATACACATAACCCGTGCAGGACACGATAAAACGAAGGGGCCTCGTAAACGAATTTTATTCGGCTCGCAATATCGTCGGCTTTTAATCGAACAAATAAATTTCCAGTTAATTTCGGTTTCGCGGAATTTATCTGCGAACACGCGGCACTGTATAAACATTTACGATCCATTGTAAAGGAGTACGAAAATATCAACGATAAACTGCGGTATGAAAATATCGACTGCCCATGGCTTCTGCTGTGCTAGATCCTGGATAAAAGCTTCCTGGAGCTTCTCATAGATTTGATGAAACAATTGTAATTTATATAAGGAATAATACTTCAAATATTTTTCTGGATCGAATTGTAGGAATTATTCTTAATAGGTGACACTAATTTTTAACAAATTTAAAAAATTCATTTTTATTGCAATATACGACTACAAGTACAATTACTCTTGATAACGACGACTCAACAACTATATCTGCGATAACTATGACAATGCACAACTTTACAGGTCCTCTTACAACTTGCACTCTCAACCATTTTGCCTTTCATACTTAGGAGAAACCCTACGTAATTTTATTGGAAGAATGATTAAGAATGACGATTGCGAGTCAGCGGAATTTTGCGAGAAATCGTCGCGACAAGCGGTTAATGTCTGCTTTGGTGCATCGGGCAGCGGATAACTCACCGATTTGCTGACAACAAAATATCAAAACGCAGAACGAGGGTGGCGCGATCGAAAACGCACCGGCAACGAGCGTTGTTCGACCCTCCGCTTTCGACGGCGCCACCCCATCAATTCATGTTTCTTGTCGTCGAACCAATCTCCCTCCCCTTCTCTATTTCTCTCTCTGTCTCTATTTCTCTCTCTTTCTATCTTTACTTCTCTCTATAGCTCTCTCTCTAACTATATCTCTACTTCTCTCTCTTTCTATCTTTACTTCTCTCTATAGCTCTCACTCTAACTATATCTCTACTTCTCTCTATAGCTCTCTCTCTAACTAGATCTCTACTTCTCTCTCTTTCTATTTTTACTTCTCTCTATAGCTATCTCTCTCTAACTATATCTCTACTTCTCTCTCTTTCTATCTTTACTTCTCTCTATAGCTCTCTCTCTCTCTCTCTCTAACTATATCTCTACTTCTCTCTCCCTCTCTTTCTCTCTCTCTCTCTCTCTTTCTATCTCTCTGTATCTTGATCTCTATTTCTCCCTCTATTTCTCTCTATCTCTATTTCTCTCTCTATCTGTCTCTATCTCCATTTCTATTTCTCTCTCTCTCTCTCTATCTTGACGTCCGTCCCTCTCGATCTCTCCCAGGCTCCCCCTTCCGCGAGCCACGAATTCCGAGTCGAATGATTGATTCGGCCGATTGTTTGCCGAGCGTACCGCCGTTATTATTGATTTACCTGCAACACAAACAGAAACACGATCAACGGCACCGCGGAGTAGAGGGTCCCGTTTAGCACGGTCTTCATGACGATCAGACAGCCCCGAGCGTTCAGGCTCTCGTAAGTGGAATTCTGTTCAGGATTTGGCAGCTGAAGAGGATCGTGATAGCACGGGCCCTTTACGTCCGATCGACAGCAACTCCACGGCACCACCGGCGGCGTCACGCGACCGTCCAACTCCGCGTACCTGAAACACAGGATTCCTACGTGTCACATACCGCGATCACGTTTCCACGGCTGTCCTCTACGACCCTTTCTCCCCCCTTCCTTCCCTTCCCTCGCCCTCGAACCACGGCGACTTGTTCCAAAGAATCGTGACAATGGAAACGAACCTGGAAACTAACTGTTCCCTGTTTGCTCGCGAGACACGCTTTGTCCGACTGCAGAATTTTACTCGGTTAGCCGCCATATTTTCCACCCAGCCACAACTCCCTCTCGCCATCGTGACTGCAACTTTGATTCCATTTTTGTCGCGGCTGGTCCTCGGACGGTGTTCTTTGTTCTCGAGACGGAGAGAAGATGCGTTCAAGCATTGTTTGATTTTTTTTACTGGTATTTAATTACGAGGAGTAATCACTAATTTTTGACCAATCTTGAAAATTAATTTTTACTGCAATATATTTGAGCAAATCGAATTTAACTAGCAAAAAACGGATATCCTCAAACATTCGATGAAAGCCAAATTAATACGAACGCGAAGCTCGGTTCTTTCCGCGATCGCTAATTAAAGATTCCATTCAGCTGTATCGCGATAATTTCAACGATGAATTTTCGGCCGGCCGGATTAAATAAGAAAATAATCGTTCGGTAGCGGCGTCACGGTTTCACGGACGAGGGCGAAGGACAGATCGATGGCCGAGCGTTTAATCACCCGAGAGGCAGCCCGGCGTATCGGACGCGAGAACAGCGGTGGCGCGGCCACGGGAGACGACCGTCGCCGCCGCCGCGCGTCCCTTTTCATCGGGAACGCGGAACTTCGAACCCGAACCCGTTGAGAAAGCACCAGGGCAGCTGCCGGTGGGACACGCGACACGGCTCGCAGCTCATTCCAGACTTCGCGGACATGTTCGCGGACAAGTTCGAATTAGCAAGTTCAACAACTTGCGGAATGCCGATCGGTGTGCGGTGGTGGCTCGTCTCTACCGGTCCGCGTATTTCGAACCGCGGAACCGTGCGCGCCGCCCCTGCCCGAAACCCCGGAGCGCGAACTTCCGGTTACCGGAAGCAATCTCGCGTTTTTCGACCGAAATGGACGTATTGAAACGTGCGACGTACTTTCGGGAGAAACTTTCCACGGGAAAAGAACTGTTGGACGAGTATTAATTGCTGAGACATTTTTCTGTCGATTCACAGCAATTCGGAAAATTTTTTCTAAATGTTAAATATTAAATATGAAAAATTGCTAGAAATGGGAAAATGGTAGATTCTTCAAGTTATTTGGAGCAACTTTTTTCTTTGCGAAAATCTAATTCGTGACTTTGTTCACGAGTTATTAACGAAAAACGCTGACCAATGAGAGGCAAGATCAGCTAGCGCGTCGCGGTGGAGCCAATCGGTGGAATTAGGCTCCGCCCGCTGGCTGACTCAGCCGCGTCGCGCTAGCTGAGCTTGCTTCTCATTGGTCTGCGTTTTTCGTTAATAACTCGTTAACGATGGCTCGGAGAAAATTCTTGTAAAGGAAAGAGTTACTTGAAATGACCTCAAGAACATTTCCCAATCGAGCCTTTTTGAATTTTCTATAGCGCATCGTTTAGTATAGTAACAATTTTATAGATATTATTTTTTTTATATCTGACGATTTAGTTTCTCTAACATAGAGGAAGGAGCTATGAAAGGCGAACTCGATTTTGGTGGAATCTAAATGGACGTAGGTTGACCTATGTTCACCTAGGTTGGCGGACGTTCCCGGCCACCCGGTATAATATAATATCTGTTGACTTTACGGGCTCGATGGCAGCGATTGACACTCCGGCATGGCTGCGGCGTCGAGGAGCAGGCGAGCCGGGGATCGATCGCGCGCCGAGGTATAATTCTGCAATTAACATAACGAGAAATCGATAACCCAGTGCTCTAGCTGCGATTACCAGCCGCGACACAAAGGCTTCTGTTCAGAACGCGCTATTAACCCTTTATTATTGAACGTATTACCGCGGGGGCCCCCGGAGAGGGCGGCGTATATATACGGGCGCGCAGAGGCAAGAGAGGGGGGGGGGGGCATAATGCGCGCGTACATCAGTATCCAGAAACCTAACTATTAGGCAATTACCGGGTAACTAGAGCGAGCAACACGCCGCGCGCGATCGAAAACTAAACAGGTTTATTGTAAACGATGCTATCGGCTAACGCGGGCGGCGGATGCCGGGCTCTCGCTTGCGAATAAAAATATATACAGGTGTGCTGGACGTCGACGACGGGTTCGGCGGATCGTCGAACGGGTTTCGATTAATATTCGACCCCGAAGGTATCGGCCTCCATTAGCGCCGTTGATTGCCGGCATGTTATTCCATAAAAATTGCCAATAAAACCGCGTAACCGGCCGCGCCTCCTTCTCTGCACCCGTCCTCATCCTCCTACTACACCTTTTCTCTCCCTCCTCATCCTCCATCCTCCACCCTTCCGTAATAAGCAGAAAGTTCGAAATTAACGTTTCCGACGGCGTTCACTTGCCAACGTTATCGGAACTTTCGGAAGTTTAATCAAATTTCTGCTCTGCTTTTGAGGTGTACAAAGCGGCGACCTAATATTTTCGCTACAGTTCGTTGCTTGCCTCCCGAGGTAATCACGAGTTCTCCGCTCTCTCTCAATTACGGTCGACGTTAGTCGTCACACGATCCTGTTGCACGCGCCTCTCGTTCTTTCTTTCTCTCGCGGGGGGGATCCGCTACGCAATTTGTTTCGGGACACGGTTCGAGTCAGCGTCGCGGCGATCGAATTCTTTCGCAAGTTCTTTGGAGGTATTCTTTCCAGGCTGATTTTATTTTTGTCTAAAAATTCTCAAAACTTTGCTCTAAAAATTTTCAGAATTCTGCTCTAAAATTTCTCGAAAATGTGCTTTGAAAATTTTCAGAATTCTGCTCTAAAAATTCTCGAAACTGTGTTTCGAAAATCCTCGGAATTCTGCACAAAAATCGTCAAAACTGTGCTCTAACAATTCTCGAAATTCTGTTCTAAAAAATCTCGAAACTCTGCTCTAAAAATCCTCTAAACTCTATCAGCGTTTAAACAATTAACCTGCGAAACATCTCCTCACCGCGAGCATTATCCCAGCCCCCTTGTACAAGCTCGCTGCTCCGATAAACCACTAAGAGGGGTGGCTGGTAAAGCCTCTAGCCGTAGTAAAAAAAAATTTATCAACCCCTACAGGCTACTTAGGAGCGAGAGAGGGTTGAGAAAGGGTCGAAGAATACAGCGGGTAACATATCACTGCCCCCGTTATCGTTTTCCCAGGTACGAGGCAAATGGGGGAGCGTTTTCCAGGTGGGCGTAGCCGAGGGGTGGCTCGCGTAAATGCGAGCATACAACAACAGCAGAGCCCCCGTTTAGGGTCCTGGAGGCCCGGCCCGGCCCGGCCCGAGCAGCCGGCCACGTGGAAACAATCCAGGACGAGCACTCCGCCTGCAGCGTTTTAAATCCTTTTCCACCGCGGGGAAGGCGTGGAATGTCGGACGGGGGGGGGGGGGGGGGGCTGAATTCCTATGGGGAAGAGAAACGGGAGCGCCGCTGTCTCGTTTCGGCCTCCTTTTCCCAGAGGTTCCTTTCGGTAGTTCCAAGGAGAAGCGATCCGACCAGGGTATTTTAACGCTTTCGGAAAACCATGCTCCCGGCTTCTGAGATCCAACCGGCCCACCACCCCAACCCCCTCTCGAACCACCCCTTGCAGCGCGGCCGCGGTCGCTGACGCGTGAAAATTTCGTATCCGGCGAGTGTGTAGTTGTAATTAAAATCCCGGCATACTTTCTGCCCTCCCATTAAAGTTCCTGGGAAATTCGTTCCGAGCCGGACGGGTCCCGCGAGATATTGTAATTATTATCGTAGGCTGCGAACACGGCGGCCGGGTCCCTTCTAATTTTCATTTAATAATACCCGGCGACTGAAAAATTGTCTTCGAAATTTCGCCGGGGTCGCAGCTGTTTAAACAATCCCGCGTCGTTCGACCGCGCGTCGCTTCCCGCTGTTTTGTTAATTATTTTCGCGAGCGTGTGCGCAACGCGGTTTCGAAGACGCAAGCGAAATCTTGTGTACTGTTATGGTCAGGTTTGGTATAATTTAATGGAGCCCCGATGACGTCCGATTGGTTTTTTCAAGACAGCCGGAAATGCGAATTGACTGGTCTTATTTTTTTTTATTTTAAATTTAACATTGTACGTCATTTATTACAAATCATAAATTGATTTAAAAAATTCTGGTATGCTAAACAATCACCTAACATTTGACAGGCTGATATACGAGACGTACAATGTTAATTATAAAATAAAAAATGCGAGACAGTCGATTAATGGTACAGAATCAATTAGAATTCACGGTGGTCGAAATGGTTAATTTTCCGTGATAAATTGGTAATTATTTGGCTAGATGGAATTCAGTTACATCGATAATTGCGGGTGATAAGACTGTCGCCGACCGCGCGCGGTCGTGGGAATCAAGCGGAACGATAATGGGCGGGCAAGAACGGGCTGCGATATATAGATTTTATGATGCGAGCGTCGATGCCGGCACCGATACCGACGGCCCCCGATTGTCCCCGAATAATTAACTGATAATTACCTCAAGATATCCGGGGAATCCAGCGCAAGAAGCTCCCTGCGAAGCCAGTACGTCTTGTGCCAATCGTCGGACGAATCTATTCCGCAGCACCGCATGTGCACCTGCATACTGTCTATCCTCCGTTTCCACGTCACGTCCGTGAAGTACCTCTTCATGCCTGTTGACAGAATGGCGGCGGCGGCCCCCGCCATTTCTGGAATAATTATTTCGATGCTCGGGTGCCCGCGAAAATTTCGTTCGCCCGCCGCCGCTCGGCAAATTCAATCAATTTTCGAAAGTGCTTCGGTCATCGTTAAATCGTATTTAAACAATTCTACTCGCGATACAGTTTCGAACAATCTTAATCATTTTTGTTTCTTTCGAGTATCTCTCCCTTATAATGAAATTATATTTTTTTTTCTCCATTTTCAATTGTTTATTTAAGGGATTGTGTTTGTTGCGCACTTCGATTTAATAATACAAAACCGCAACAATATCGCAAGTTTAATTGAACAACGGTTATTACAGACGATGTGCAATCGTTTACCGTGCGGAAATTGATTTACTACTGTGAAATTAATTGATATAGAAACGGACGACATATTGATCGAATTGTCCATTTAATAATTACATCATATATCAGTCGTGTAAATCGGTGTTGTGTCTACTGTGCTTGAAAAACACCGCATTATTAAATTATATGTGAATCATTTTTCAAGCGAGACTTTGCTACCCCTCGCATGATTTTTCAATCGCGTTCCATTAAAAAATTATTCGGACGAAAACGCTTCCCTAAAAATTAAAAAATCAATCAAAAAACCGACAACCTTCTTCCGCTGTATTAAAACGACTCCGCGACAAAAATTCACTAGCACATTCCTCAATACCTTCAACATTGCGCATCGAACGTTCCTTTGCCGCGAGAAACTCAAAGGCGATGATTCGACGCCAAATTATTCCTCATTAATGTGGCGATCAAAGTCGATCCACTCGGTGCCAGCGACCAGATGTCTGCCCGGAGCAGAAATTATGTTTCCTTTCGGTGGGTTCGCGCGCGTCGGAGTTTGACGAGACGCGGAGCTTCCCAGTTCCCGATGCTATCCGCGACTAATTACGCGATGAAGAGTCGCGTACGTGCGCGATCGTAAGAGGAGGGGGAGGGGGCGAGGGCGAGAGACGAGCCTGCTGGATGTCGTAGGGCACGGAAAGGGAGCTTTAGGGTCGAAGTTCTTCGACGCGGCGGAATCCTAAGCGCGACGGAACGTTGCCGAGAGAATAGAGAGTGCCGATTACAGAGTGCCGAGTCTCTTCGAGGATTTACGTCGCTAGACTGCATCGAAAACCACCTGCCGAGAGCTGCAGGTGCATTTTGCGGGCGACTACGACTGCACTCGCGAGACGTTGGAACGCGCACTACTGCTGCTACTGGGAACGTTCCTCTCCGTGACATTGTTAAACACGGGGCGAAAGTATTTGCTGGAATCATTGGAGGCGGAAGGACATTTTACTTTCGTGGTCGATAGTGGTATTTCTTTGTCTATTATTAATAGAAAAATATGGAAGAATATATATGGAAAAATATATATAGAAAAATACATATAGAAAAATATTTCCGGATGGACAAATTCGGTCGGACATAAATATTATACAAAATAGAAATTATTTTCATTGACGTGTTCTACTGGAATCAGTTTTATTCAGAAAAAATATTTAAAAAGATTTTTGCAGTACATCAGGCTATTTAATTGATTACAAGTACACGTAGAATGTCAAATAAAAATAGACTAAATGCATTTCTAATCTTTGAATATTTGGTGAAAATAATGCTTTTGAAAATCGGAAAAAGTTCTCTGCCGTAAAAATGCCTCTGAAGAGAATGCTTTAGTTCGAACAATTAACTTTCTGAAATGGGAATATTTTCAGTCGACCTGTCCGACCAACGACCGACCCACTGTTCTACTTTAAGATCGTTCTACTTGCGGCAGAACATTGTCGAAACTCGTTTCACGAGGCCTGTGCGGTCTACCACGCATTGGGGAGGGGAGAGAGCCTGTAGAACGGCGGGGGGTCGCGTGGAAATTTCATGAAAAATATCGCGCGGATAGTTTCTCGCCAGGTTATCGAAAAATCTGCGGGGCTGATGAAAAATTGCGGCCAATTTGTTTACGGGCCGCGTCCCTTTCACCGATTATCGATAGTGGAAACACGTGTCGCGCGTGGCCCGGCGCGCCACCTATAATTGGGACGGTTCGATATTTAATTATTTCGACGGCGGCTTTTTAATTAATTTGACGGATCCGGCGGACCGGCGACCGCGGGAACGGAAATTTCAATTTTCCGGCGGTCCCTATTTTTTTTTTTGGTCCCGTGAGCGCGACGGCGCGGGGAATTTCGGTTTCCAGCGCTGATGAATTTCTGATGGCATAGAAAATATCGGAAAGTCGTGCGTTAATGCGAAATATCCCGTGTGTATTACCGCGAGCCGGACCGCCGCGGCGGCGGCGCCCCCCCGGTCGGAAAATTTGATGGCGTTTCAACGGGGTGAATACCGTTGAACCGGTCGCGCGCCGGCCAAGAAGATAAAGTGGCATCGCCGAACAATTGAGATTCATGCGATCGCACGCGGCGCCGCCGACGTCGGCCGATCTTCCATTTTTCTTGATACCCGGCCGCCTCGTTCCTTCGTTACCTTCCCGCCGGGCATTCCTCCGCGCGAACCCTTTTTAATTCCGTGAAAATACTGGCCCACACAATTTTCCAGCTGTAGTCGTTTTTACTGGCAAAATTTTAGACATTGCTTCTCAGAGAAAAATTATTCAAAATTGTTTGTAAGCTGTTTTATTGTCTTTTGTATGTATTTTGTAAGTTATTGTTCCATGTAGCTATACTCCTTTTCTAAAACTTTCACTAACTTTTATTTCCAATATTCTTCCTCTCGCCCTGACAGATTCAATTTCCACAATTATTATTTGCATAAAATAAAAAGAGTGGAATAAAAATAAAAATCCACTTAGAGAAACATTAGTACTATTTATCGTGTGTATTACATTCATCGTATTAACCTTTTTTTACTCAAGTGACAACATCAAGACACCATCAAAAATTATTCCATCGCATTTCAAATTACTTTTCACCGAATCTTTTACATCACCAGAATCTTTCATCTCCAAAATAAAAATCCAAACGCTCTGCATTCCGCAAATTAAATTCCCCTCTTTCAATCTTTCTTGAAACATCTCCCTATATTATCATTTCTACATTAAAATAGATCACCCGAAAGGAAAGCAATAATTATTATTAATTATTACACATCGCAGATCATTTTCCGAAGAATCGTTAAAACATCGAAAATAATTTGACAGAAATATATTCGAAGCATATATTCGATATCATATAGTATATAGTAGAGTCCATCGATAATTGCGAATTTCGCGTCGGACAAATCGCGCGTTATTTTCATCGATGAGAGTACGGCGGATTTGAATGATTAATACAGAGAGCGCGAGAGAGAGAGAGAGAGGAAGAGAGACTGTTCGTAGGCAATAATCATGGCGCAAAATCTTCTGGATACACGGTATGGCGGAGGCGTGTTCGCCGAGCGTTAACGTCATGCACGGGAACGCGTCCTCCCCCTGCCCCCCTGGATCGCGCGTCTCTACGGTAGCAGACAGATGGTGAAAACGGCACACGCGCCGCGAAGTAGTGTCCCGGCATAATATGCAAATCGGCGGTCGAAGCCGACACCCGGTACGTCCCGTGGAAATTACTGATGGAAATCTCGTTTAGTGTCTACCTACTTAATGAATAGATACGGCACGACTGGATTCTCTCTTCGAAATTCGAAACGTTTGCTCGCGATAAACTCCGCTCTGACGGTCCCCGCGTACACCGCATCGCTGATAGCTAAATGCGGCCTGATGATCTCTCTCTCTCTCTCTCTCTCTGTCTCTCTCTCTCTCGCCGATGATTACGATGCTCCGCGTTGCGCGCTACTCGGATTTCTATTACCGATCCACGGGGAAAAACATTCACGTGGCTCTGATTCGGGTTAATTACGGCCGTTTCGGCTGATAATCCGTTTTGTTCGATTGCAGACGTTTAGATACGGCCGATGGATTATTAACGCGATCATCGAGATCATGGTTTAGTCAGTGTTTGGCGAAATTCTTTGCGAATTTGCTTAATCGAGTTTATCTTAGCTCTTATCGACCCCTTGATATACTTTAACCCTCTTAGTACTTATATAATTACCCCTATTGTTGAAAAGATAGTTTTCTTCATATTTTTATTGAACAACAATTATATTTCGTATTAAATTTGTGTAATAATTATCGCTTCATTTTCTGTCAATTAATTATAGCAATAATAATATAGAGAAATGTACGTCGGTCAATTGAAATAGCAGAATTTAATTTGCCAGACGTGAATTGAAATTTTGTTTTCAACGAAATAAATATAGAGCTAATTTCTGAATGATTAATATAATAAACGTATAATTCGTACCCACCTTCAGCAAGGTTCTCTCGCACCTGGAGCACTAGCTGTGCAGCGGTCGACAAGCAAATACCAGCCATAAAGCACCCAATCACAGCGACCAACGATCCCAAGAACGTCCAAACGAATAACCTCAGGTTCCAGGATCTGAAAAGAAAAAGTGTTGTGTCGGTCGCCGTCGTGTAGAGTCCCTTCGCGAAGACACAACATCGAAATTCCCTGGATACCTCCTTCCGCGAGCTTGGGGTAAGTGTTTCCTTAAACCGTTCTAATATAATTTACGAGATTTTCGAATTACGCCGAGATTTTTTTTAAAAACGTTGCACCGCCGTCCGAACGTAATATTTTCTATTTTGCCGCGCGGCGTTTTAATACGAAAGAGTTAAATAAAATTAGCAGCTTAATGAAATCAAGCCAACGGCGGCCGTTAAATTAAATTTTCATCCCGCGGCCGATTTTTAAAACATTCCGCCGCATTAATAGAACGCTCCTTTTTATCCAAGGGGAAATAAGGGTGGCGGTCTATTAATTTAATTTTTACCGCCGAATAAATTTCTTCGTCGTCGCAATTTTGATAAAACGACCCGTGCTGGAAATTTGCATGAGGCTGCCGTCGCCACCGTCGAGACGTCGACCGTCGACCGTCGCCTCCCGGCGTCGATCTCCGTTGTCCTAGGTCCCCGTAGAAAGTAAAAGGGTCGCTCGATCGTTAACACCAGTTCACTCCGTTCCCTCCGCGGAGCTAATTTAAAACCCACCGAGACTAATTCCGCCGCCCTTCCAATTTCCCAGAGGCCGTATATCGGTGTGCTACGGCAAGCCGAGAGAGAGCCCCCACGCGCGCGCGAGCGCGCGAAAATCTCCGCCCGCGAACGATACCGCAAAGATACGTTAACGAGGCGCGCGGCTAATTAAAACAAATGAACCGCCGCCGACGTCGACGCCCGTTGCGGAATTACTTGAAAATTCTGACAAATCGATCGGCCCTCGGCGACCGGTCCGTTTCCAATCCGCGCCCCCCCCCCCCCTCCTCATCAACCCCTTCCCCACCCCCGTTCACGACCTTCGAAATTAAGAAGAACACCGTTGCCGTCGACCTCTCAACCCTCTCCCTCCGCCCAAGCCTTTCATCCGCCATTTCTCGCTCTATTTATTTCCGTTTTCGTCGCTCCTGCATTCCAATACCTCGACTGCCACGGGAAAACTTTCAGACCACTGTTACTCAGCTAATCGTTGTTCTTCGGCTACTTTTTCCCCCAATTTATAATAACATTTCATTGTCTGGTTTTTGTTCTGGTTTCTTCCTTTGATAACTAATTCAAATATAGAGAATAATTCGAATAAAAAATTCCTAGACTAAAAAGAATTATTCGAATAAAAAAGACTTTGAATAAAAAGAATTACTCGATTGAAAAGAAGAATTCGAATAAAAAGAATTAGTTTACTAAAGAAGAATTTGAATAAATAAATAACACAACGACTACTAGACAATCCTAACCCACAAAATATTCACCAAAAAAAAATTCATATAATTATGTTCGATAAATAATTTTTCAAAAGGAACATAACAATACTCAACTACCCAACGACATTCCAACCCTTTCAGTAGAAAGACAGTCGAATGATTTTAGTAGAATGCAGTCAGTCGAAATGGCTAAGTCGCTAATTTTTTCGCGGTCTCCTCGGAACGATGTCTTCCGTCGGTCGGTTCTCGTGTAAATTCGTGGAAGGCCCCCGATACCGTGCCGGCCAATTAATTGGATTCACGGGTGGCCCGGTCGCCCCCTAATGAATGCTTCCGAGGGCCGGTGAATTTCACTTGGTCGCCGCCACGCAGGGGTGGTTTTCCCCGGCCGAGAAATCTGCTGCTGCTCGGCCTCTCTCCGTTCTCGCATTAACCGATTTACGCGGCGAGTCGCGCGCGGGGCCCTCTCTCCCCTCTCTCTCTCTCTCTCACTCTCTCTCCCTCTCTCACTCTCTCTCCCCTGATCCGGCTGATTCGCAATTTACCAGGCATTCTGCGACGAAATTTTGCGTAAACGCGAGAGCGCCCTCCCCGAGCCCCTGCTCGCCCATCCCCGTCCTTTGTCCGCGGGCCATTCGCGCCACTTTAATTGCGCACCATTCGACGAACAACTGCCTGCGACTGGACGATCTTGCCGGCTCTGTGCTATAATCGCGCCGCGATAATTGCCCCGGCTAATTTGGCAATGAACGCGCGCGCGTCGATCGTGTTGCAAGAAATTCGCGGAAGAACACGGCGAACTGTAACGTCGTGCTGTAATCGCTTATTGAAATAATACTTGCAACAATACAATACATTTCAGACGATTTAAGATCGAAGATGCATAAATAAGAGTATTTTTAAAGAAGTAGTAACAATTTTATTCGTGCCTCGATCAATTATTTAGATTGAAGGATTTGAACAGAGAATTATTTAGATAAATGATTAGAACAATTTTTGACGAATAATTGTTATTTGAATTAAATTTTCGGTGGAACAGGATTTCCTCGCGTAATTGTCTCGGACAAATTTTCGCTCTAAATATTATGCTAAATAATACCTAATATACCTAAATATAAATAAATCCTAAAATCTATAAATATAAATAAATTCTTAAATCTACAAATATAAGCCAATCCTTAAATCTAAAAATATAAATAAGTTCATAAATATCTAAATATAAATATATTCATGACATTCAAAAACATTTACCGACTACCACCGAATGAACGCTAAATATTTGCCGCAGCGGAAAAAGGGCATAATGTTTGAAATTCGTTCAGGGGCCTCGCTAATTCCTTTTTTTTTTCTGCAACACCGATCCGGGTCCATTAAGCCGGGTATTTTTCGGCAAAAAATAATCGAAATGCGCGCGATTTCAATTGAACAGGTCGAAGCTCGAACGGTCGAGGAGAGAGAGAGAGAGAGAGAGAGAGAGAGAGAGAAGTTAGGTGGAATTGTGCGGCGCAATTTGTGCGTGCTGTAATCTGCGGAGATTTAAATAAAATAAAACCCCCCTCCCAAAAAAAAGAAAAAAAAGAGAAAAAAATGGCTACATATTATCGGGTTTCCGATCGATTCGAAAATAAACGGTGTATTAAATTTCGTTAATGGATTTCATTTCGCGCTGTTTTGCAACGAAACAAAAAAAAAACGGGCGTTCTTGTCGGGTCGCCGGAGTTCGAGCTGAAAAACATTGTGCTGTCTTTCAACGTAAAGCATCCCCGGGGGGGGGGGGGGGGAGTTTGATTGAAAAATCGAAAATCGGCGAGAGGCCTCGTAATGGACCCGTGATTTTCTCTAGTGCCTCGATTCCCGTTTGCCCGGAAACGTAAATACATGTTTTTTTTAAATATTTTTAATAAAATCGTATCAAGGATCCTGCGCCCCCTTCGTTTCGGCTCGTCACTGAATTTTGTTTCCCGTTGCATCGCGCGGATTTTTTTTTTAATTACTACTCCTCTGCTTCGCGTTTCACCGGAGAATACACCGAATAACACCGGCAAAGGGAATGGTGAAATTATTAACGAGTAAACAAAGACCGCCGCGTAATTCTACACTGATTCTCAACTGGCTAACCTATCAGCCGGGGGGCACAAACAAGTAATTATAATCGACGGACGCGGAATAAAAATTGTCTGCGATGGTTACAAAAGCTGCGCGGATATTCATTTCTTAACAATCTTAATCAGTTGATAATAATGCAACGGTACCTTTAGATTTCCTAAATATTTCTAGCCTTTGGTATTTAGGCAACCCTTTTTCGGTCGTATCTCTATTCTCAGCCACTAAAGGGGTCTATCTATTTTTTTTATTTTCTCTATTTTTACAAAAAATAAATCTTAAGAAAGAATTTAACGAAAATTAATTCTGTCCAATATGACACTTATATATAAATTTAAAGAATTAATTAAATCACGAAGGGTAACATGATTCTTGCTAAAAATACAGTTCATCGCTTTTATAGCTCCTCCTCTAAAAATTCGCTAATTAAAATAGCTAAAAATAGTTAAAAACCGATTTTAGAATTTTTAAATAATTTCCGAAGGATTTTCGAAATACTCACCCCTCGGCATAGTGAAAATAATTATAGCACAGCTTCAGTCCAATCAGGTTATGTACGAAGACGTACAGCCCGTAGATCGTCAACGTCTTCGACACCAAATCGAACAGATTCCTGCCTTTGAATCCCAGCTGTCCGGCGATAGAGTTCATGGCGATCGTGCTGGCGGTGAATAGAGCAAGGCCGACGAGGCCGTTCGCCGTGACGGCGATGATCAGGAAACGATGAAGACGTTTCCTCTCGCGCCACGTGAACCTGACGGTGCCGATCGCCATCTTCGATCTCCTCGCGCGTTACGCGAAGCTCTTTTGTTCTCGCGGGGAGCCGTGTTCCGGCGTCCGAGCCGAACGAAACCCGCCACGGTCGTCCCCGGGATCCGTCATCTTCACGGCCAATTAGTTCGTTCGGCGTCGCCTGATTCGTTTAGAATTCTGCCGCCGCGTCAGGGCCGGTTTGTCCCCGGCTAAGGATCCGGAATTTCCCCCCCATTCCCGCGGCGGAAACTGTCCCCGGCCCGAGGTATTTCTACGGCATCCAAGGAGCCCCGGGTACTCCCGCTTCGCCGTCTCTACAGGGTGGCCTTCGTTTTATGCCACGTACCGTCGCTATCTGCCCCTAGTTTCGCGGTTACGTTCGTTCTTTTGTGTTCGACCGATCGTCGAAGAACTTTGCTTTTTTAGGAGCCGGCTGATCGGAACCGCTGATAATTTTGTAAAGGGTGAGGGTTCGGAGATGATCCATTTGTTGGTTACATTTTTTATCTTGGCTTTGAAGGAATTGAAAATTTTTTCTTTGCTTAGAAATAAAGAAAAAGTCTATTTATTAGAGTAATTTTTTACTCGAGTGATTCTTTATTTGAATAATTTTTTGTTCGACTGATTCTTCGTTCGAATAATTAGAAAAAAGTAATATGGAAGAAATAAATCGGAAAAGTGGATAAATATATGTTATATTCTATTATTTGTAGTCAAATAATTTATTCAATCATTTCCCGTAAGAATTCCTGTACCAGGTTCCTGTACCATAATAATTCCATTCAAATAAATAAATTCTAACTCAAATCAAATCCTTCTCAATTGAATTCCAATTCCGAGATAAAATTTTACCCGAACGAATTCTGCTCCGAATAAAATTTTATCCCGACACACTTTTACCCGTATAAATTCGTATGGAAATGCAAGGTGCGTTAAAGACGCACCAAAAAAAAAAGAAAAAAAGTAAAATTGGCGAGGGTTGAAAACGTTTCTAGTTTCCCAATGACTTCGTAAAAGAGGAATCTTCCCTCGACTCGACTCGGTTTGTTCCGAGACTGTGTTTTCTTGTCCAATAAAACTGTAACCATTTTTCACGAAGACTATAGGGTCCCAACAGTGAGACTGTGCGTTCATCCCTTAAGGATTTATTCTTGGCAGAGGCAAGGATGAAACTGAAAAATGGAACTTCATACAAATACGGCTCGTGTTTGAAGGAGAATGTACCGCGTCGGTTTGAAGAGAATTAGAAAAAGGGGACGCGGAGAAACGACGCGGGAGGAATATTTTCTCGTGGGGACGATTCTAAATAAACTGTGCGGATTTATGTATATATATATATATTCCTGCGAGCTAAGAATATCTTTTGCCGATTGCCAAAAAGCACGGGCCAAATAATGCATCGTTTCTTAACGCTGGATTTACGGAGCACTAGAAGCAGCTGTTTTCTATTCATTTATAAATGAAGTAGTATTAAAAAGTATTTATTTCAATTTTGACCAAGTATTGTTGTAACGTATACGATATTCCTTTAATAATCTGATTAATTGCATAAATTGTATAAAGTGCCATAATAACACAAAAATGGTACAATAGCACAAAAATGGTACAATTATCGCGACAGAGTGAATGCGATTAGAAATCGACGAAGGAGTAGCGAAACTGCGAAACTATAGCGCGCGCTGGGTGTTAATCGCAGCGAGCGTTTTTTGCTGATAGAAATTAGCTGCAGAAATTTCCGTCGGTCCTCCCTCTCCGGGTGTCGTCTCCCCCTCGGCCATTTTAAGGGATTACATCGGACGTCACCCGGTACGTGCGAACCGGTAGTCGGCAACCACGCATACAGATACTCGGTACACAAGGCGGAAACTACAAGTAAACGAGGCGAGTATGGCGGCATTCGGTGTGCTCAAGGCTGGAAGTTGCGAAACGTGTATGGCCTCTGCCCGCCTTCTACTTCCCCTATCAAAACCGGTCGTTTCGTACGGTGAATTCCTGTATCCCTGAATGCAAATTAATTCCATTCTCGGATCCGACGGAAAAAGCCCCGTCTTCTTCCGGCAGCCCCATTCCTTAAATATCCGCCGTCCACGAATTTCGTAGCGGCGTTCACCACGTTCGATCTGCTATTATACTAGCGCGCTGTTATGCGGTATCGCAAACGTTTAATGTGAGTCATCGATTAGGCTGACCTGTGTGTTATTTTGGTCAAGGTTATGTCAAGATTATGTCAAGGAAATAAATTTGAAATTTCAACCCTTTGCGCTCGAGTGGTGACTCTGAGGGACCACTAAAATTATTCTATCATAGTCCAAAATAATTTTTATAAAATAATTAATTCGATTAGTTTACGATTCGATCTACAGTACCGAACATGTGTTCAACCCTTTTATATCACAGAAACAAACCAGACTCGCTATAAAAATTGTATGCAACATCTACTAAATACGAATATTATTAATTGCATCCAAATGGAGATCAAATTAATTTCTATATTTTATTCTACTATATTGTAAATAATAATTCTGTTATCAATATGCAAGAACGAAAGTAGCTACACAAGAAATAATTTATTCCTGTCAGGGAAAGCAGGGCGAACAGGTGCTTATCGACGCAGCGTGAAAGGCGAGTGTAAAGGGTTAACACAAAGAATTCTATACAGTGATTCTGTTCCATGGAAAACGACGTCAGCTTTCCGTTCAATTGCACGCGCATAAAACGGCCGAAAAAAATGCCGTTGGATTAGCGCGGCAATCTAAAAACGAGCAAACTAAATCGACGGCCGATTAAAAGTTTCGTTTGACGGGTTAGCCGTTGCAATCTCTTTCAAAAACCGAGGCTGTTATAATATAAAATTCGGGGTCTAATGGAATAGCTGTTATATTTCTCTCAATTTTACTAGTAACGTTTACTTGTTCACTAGACTGTAATATTTTTACTATGATTACTTTAATTATAATTTTTATAATTAATTTGTCTACTTTGACTTAAGTCCATTTACTTCGAAATTGAGGTATTTAGGGTTATACAAAATAAATAAAAAATATATGTAAACTTAAATTTACAGTTTCTATTAATGTAATAACAATTATGAAATCTTCGATAAGAAGATATCGAAAACACGCTCGTGCCGCCGCGTTGTTATTATACGAATGCAAATGAGGGAAACGTTAGCAGTCAGTAGTACCGCTCGTCGAGTAATCGAAGAAAGGTTGTTGTTGTTGTTTCTCGTATCGATAACGGAGAGTTTCGTATCTATAACGAAAGCTCTCGCATCGGTCTTGAATCGCAATCGAAGAGTACGCAGACCAGAGGCGACCGTGCAGAGGGGCCGACAAACGGCCGCAGGAACGCGAAACAAACAAACCGAACAAACGGACCGCCTAAATCGTGCCAATCGATCGGCCCGCCGGTTGACCAACGGATCTATGCCTCAATTAACACCTGGCCGGTACGTGTGCACCGGCCACAATACATCGAGATCCGTGCTCATTAGCATAGGTTTTCATTTAATTGCCTGGCGCTCAGGTATCGCGGCTCGCCTCTACCCCTTTACTTTTCCGGGACTGGTTCGTCCGATTCGCATTATATTATAGTTCGCATAATCGAACGCGACGCGTGTTCCCCTAGCCGATTTAGGGTAAATGTACGATTTCGGATAAATGAACAATTTTGTATAATTCTACCTTTTTGTATAATTGTAGGAATTTATATAAATGTACGATTTTGTATAAATTTTTTATAAATTTTAGAAATATGTACGATTTTGTATAAATTTTTTGTATAAATATTTATGAGTTTCTATAAACGTACGATTTTTTACAAATTTTTACGATTGTATATAACTATGTACGATTTCGTATAAATATATACAATTTCGTATAAATATATACAATTTCATATAAATATATACAATTTCATATAAATGTATACAATTTCACATAAGTATTACACCATGTCGTATAAATATGTGCAATGTCGCATAAACGTCCGACTCCGTCGCGAGCCTGCGCGGCCTGCCGGAAATTCAATTACCCGAAAACAGAGATTCTTAATTAAACCGTTCTAACGCATTCGGACGGGCCGCGGAAAAATCGAGGACTAATTAATACGTCGCGCGTACGTGCGCGAAGCTGTTTCTGATTAAACCGCCGGAACGTTTATTCGCGATCCATCGGTGCCACGGATTCGGTTTTCCGCGATTATTAACGAGAGAAACCGAAGTAATTACAAAAGCGCCACGGTTTGAAACATTTGATGCTGCGATCAAAGACACCGGACGTGTCCCCGTAAAACATTTCATTACGTCGATGGGTAATTATTTAATTAACCTCTTAGGCAGGACGCGCCATTATAGCGGTTTTTGCGGATGTTTCGTGTTTTAATCGATTGTATTATTTGTTATTAACGTGAAGGGTTAAAGTGGAAGTGTGTATGTAGAATAGACAAAGAAAAGAATATGTATAGGTAATAGTAGATGCGACTATACCAAAAAATAATTTATATCGAGAAAAATGGTAATTTAATGAAATAAAATTAATGGAATGAAAAATTTCAATTGACGTATTTAAAAGGTTAACCCTTTGCACTCGAGGCCATTTTGTGCCTAGATATAAAATAGCTATTTTAACCGGCTAGATTTCCATTTTATATAACTTAGTATAAGATACTATGATTTATCAATATAAAATTAAGTTTGGTGAATTGAAAAAATTGTTACGCTTTTACAGTCTTTTAAATATAATGAAAGGGTCTCTAATAATGTCGAAATTATTTTGGAAGTGATATATAGCAATCTTCAGGGGCGCCACTCGAGTGCAAAGGGTTAATCGGTGCGTTTCAGCACGTGACAATGGCACCGATTGTCCAGCTAATTTCTCGTGTTGCCCAAACCTCGATTTTTGACCCTTTCGCGTAACGACGGCAGCGTTTCATTGAAACAAGAGATGGTTATTTGATTCGCGGTAGACGGCTCCCACAATTCCGCGTGCCGCGGACTTTTTGCATTCTGGCGACGCTCAAAGTGTCCCGAGGATCTCCTCCGCGTGCCTCGAATACGCCCGGCGCATTTTATGCGTTTAATGCAGCTGCAACTCTGCTGTATCGCAACGGCAAATATTCCCGCAATTTCCCGGAATTATTTGCCCGTTATCCTAAGGTTTCTTAGACGCGGAAATCATTACCCGATCCAATTTCCGCGTCACGGCCGCGCGCTGCCGAGTGTGGTAACCGGCGAAAATTTCAAAACTCCGCGATCGCGTTTCGCTAATTACCGAACGCAGAGAAAGAAAGAGAGAGAGAGAAAGAGAGAGAGAGAGAGAGCTGGTTAATAATCCGATACAATCGAACTGGAATCCTCGAATTGGTGGAACGATCGAAACGTGTTTTTTCGAGGTTATGTGCGATTTCTCTTGTTCGATCCTTCGTCTTCGTTTGTCGAAGGAGTTCGATCTTTTAATCGGCTCGAAAAGGGGTGCGATGGCTCGATAAAAAATTAGGGAGTTTAGGATGATCTATTTAGTGGTTCAGATCGGTTCTTAAGAATATAGAAGTATAGTATGGTCCATATAGTATAATCCAACAAGCTACAATTAAACAGTGATATCTACACCTTAATCTATATTTTAGTATTTACTATCTTTTAGTACCTTACATTGCTCTCACGGCTACCATACAAAGATCCATGTTCCAGCACTGACCGGAACACAGCAGCAGACAGGCTGGAAAGGGTGGCAGCAGCACATACTGCACAGGGTCATCGAGGTTACCGCACCGATTGTATCCGACGCGCGTGTCAGTCATCGGCCCGCTACCGGTTACAGTCTATTTTTTTCTTTCAATTTCACCTGTACAACCGCGCCGGCGAGTTAACAACCGACCAATGGAAGCTCGTTTCATTACGGTTGTACGCCGCTCGGCACCGTGTTCGACGGGGCAGTCCCGCGGCCCGGGGTGGGTTTATCGCGTTTGTTTACTCCCCTCCCTCTCGCTGATTTCCGGAAATCCGCGGGAAAATCATCGGGCTCGCGAGCCGGTTGAACGCGGCGCACTGTCGTTCAGGCCCTCTCGAACGATTAGCGGGGCGTCGAGAACCGGCGGTGGTTACGGTTAAACGAGCAACGGCTAAGGGCCGATTCACGGCCGCTCAACGGCCGCGTTTTTGCTCGTTCCGCTTATGCTCGCGGGGGCGGAATACTGTGTCGCCGGTTGACAACGAGATCCAGAGAGAGAGAGAGAGAGAGAAAGAGGGGGAGTGTCGGCTCTCGTATGTCCGGAGATCGCAGGGATTTGGCGAGATCGGAGATCGCCCGATAATCGACTGGAAAATGGCCAATATTGACACGGTCACGTGATTAACCGGCGAGCGCGTGTACACGCGGATAAAATTGTTTATCGCGGGGCGGGAAAACGACGCGGAAAATTACCGCGCGCCGCTCCGACAACGCCTGTCGCTAATTATGCTTTTTCGTGGCCGCGGCCACGCGGATAAAGAGATTTTTTCGCGCGCGCGTGCGCGGTCGGAAAACTTCGCGACACACCGCCGCCCTATTAATGTCTCCGCTTTGTTTTCTATTTTAATTAAACATCCACCTGACGGCGTTGCTGGTAACTACCGGCCGGCACCCGGCGATGTATTATTTTTCGACAAAGAAAACTTCGCGCTCGATTTTCTGAAACGGAAAGCCCGCGCCGCGAACTTTCACCCGCGATGGAACACCTGTCCATAGTTCTGGCCGCGCGCAACGTTAATGAAATCTGAATTCACCGTATCCGAGACTCGTCCACCGACAAATGAGACGCGTTCCTCGCGGAGAATTCTGAAACGACTGCGAATTTTAGTATAATACGGTATACGTGTATAATATTATAATATGGAAGCACAATTTATAGTTAATTATATATTATGTTATATGTTATCATACCGTCGGATTTTTATCTCGTTTAATTCCCATTTAATATTTCCAAGCAGTTATTATGAAAGGAATGAACAATCTCATTTAGCTCATAATTTATTGCAATCAGCGGAGAGCATTTTTGTTATACAGAAAGATTTATTAATCAACCCTTTCCATGCGAGGCACAGCGCTGAAATAAATTCGCACTTAGCACATGATCAGTCTCCTGAGTATTAACACATTGCACTATAATAACGAGTCACTGAATATGAGTATTATTAATTTGTTTTAAATCGAAGTAAAATTGAATTCTTCTGCTATTACAATCTAGAAATGGAAATAAATAAAAACGGTACAAGAAAGAAAAATTATTTGTCCCTATTAAGAAAAATATTAAGAACAAATCAGTGCTAGTATAAAAAATATTCGCAGCGCCATTTAATTGCAATTAAAAATATGGCGGCCGGATTTAATAGCCAAAGAAGGCAGTCGAATAATTTAGGTCGAATTTAGGGCCGCTGCGGGTAACGTAACGGCCCCCACAAGGGTTAATGGTCGTCCCGGCAGAAGATTCCCTAGGAGATTCGAAAGGAACGGGGACGCGACTATTCGCGCGTCACGCTCGATCCCTCATCGAAATCCGCTCGGCAGCGCGGCTCGGAAGATAATTCGCAGCCTCTCTGTAGCCGGATCGCTGGTGCAACGTAAGGCCGTCTTCCCTTTTTACGAGGGACTTTCGCGAACACGCCCGCATCTCCTCTCTCCCTCTCCCCCCATCCGTACCTATTAGCCAGGAAGATTTCATAAAATGCACGCGGCCCATTCCCAGGGAATCGGAAGAATGCTGCCGGGTTTCCATCGTAATTTTCCGCCGCTCGTTCGAAAACGTCGGGCGGAGTCCTCCGCCGTGATTTCTCGATCGTTCCGGCAAAGGGTCGCAAATTTCTATTCATCGCGTAAGACGATATATTTAACGAAACGATGACAAGTTTTCACGCTGTTTTGATTTCTATACTCTTTTTTTTAATTTTATCTGCAAAGGTTGTTTTAGGTATTTTGTGTGATGGATCGCAGGATAGAACGTGGGATAGACCATAGGATAGAGCATAGGAGAGATCATTGGATGGAGCATATGATACATCATAGGATAAATCGTAGGATAGATCATATTATAGAGCATAGAATAGAGCATATTATAGAGCATATTATAGAGCATATTTTAGAGCATATTTTAGAGCATATTATAGAGCATATTATAGAGCATGCGACAGACCAAATTAAATTTCGAAAATCTAATATCCCAATTGAATATTATTTTTAAATTGAAGTAAAACCTTGGACCACGGTAATTACTCCGAGTATAGCAATTTATCCTACTACAAGTAGCTGACCAATCCATTTATTTTTAAAAATATTTCCGAAAGTACGTTCGCATTGCATCGAACGATTTTACGCAGAAAATTGCTGTCCTGAATCATTTCCATAACGTCGAACGTTAACGCAAAGCCATTCGAACATACATTAATAACGCAATATAATAATGTAACGCGAGATGGGAGCACTATGGATGATCCGATCGAGAAACCGATACACCATATTGTTGTTAATAAACTGCGAGCTCGACTGATACATACAGCACATAAAAATTCCGCATTGTGTCTTTATCATTCTGTAGCGAAATGTGCTACATTTTCTTCGTCGACGACGACGAAACAAAAAAAAAAAGAAAAAAGAAAATCCGAAAGGCCGTTAAACAAAAACTACAATTTACACTAGAACAGCCCGTTAATCCCTTTTCTCTCGTTGCCCGTAGCACCTGTTATGCATTCACCGACGCGGGGCAAATAAAAACGCAGAATTGGCTTTTATACGTGGATTTTCGCCGACGATATTTCCACGGCGGCCCATCGACCGGGCAAAAATCATATAGCCGCGCGGCGGCAAGTGGATAATTTACCTGGGTACTTTTCCCGTGGATCGGATCGAATCGGATCGGAGAAACAATTTTCGTCATTTTTATGAACCGGGGTCAGCGTCGACCATATTAAACCTGTATTCGAAAGCACTTGTCCGATTTAGCTGAAACAAGCGTAAAACACGGCTAGGAGACATATTTCGTGTTTATTAAGTGTATTTAGGTAGTCCATAGTTTATTCACAGTTTATTAAGTTTATTAAGCCTTTGTAGACGAGCTAAACGTTTAAATTTATTAAGTTTATTAAGTTTATTATGTCTAGTAATTTAAACATTTTTTAAGTATGTTAAGTTTATTAAGTTTACTAAGTTTATCAAGTTCATTTACGTTTCCTAACACATTTTAAGGACCACCAATTTCGAACGTCCTGAAGACGTCTTTAAAACGTCCAATTTAGAGCACAAGACGTCTAGAGCTAAAAAGGGCACGTTTAAGGCGCGCTTATCGGGATCGGCATTCCGTCGAATGGTCGAACGATCGCGCGAAAGGAGGACGACTCCTCGGCATAATAATCTGTGGGGGTAGTCTCGCGCGTTCCGGTATTGAAATTTCGCGAGGCCGTTGCGTCTGATGATCGGAGCGCGCGCGCGCGGTTCGCCGACAGGTAGCAGCCCCGTTTCGAGAATGCACTCGGGGATGCTCACGTAAGCAATAAGCATCCAGACAGTGGCGGCGTCGAAATTTGTTGCGGCCTTAATGCGATTACGTTCGTCAGGCGTTCCCACGTTCCCCGCCGCGCGCATAATATCAGTCGAATTCGACGGGGGACTTCGCGCGCAGACGTTTCGTTCCCGTCGAATATATCTGCGCGCCTAGGCTCCTCTCTCTCGCCTACGCCCCCCCCGAACGCATCCGCGTTCCGGAAACTTCCTATACAGTATCACCTACCCCATAGAAACCCGGAGCAATTCGATACTTAAGCGGGGCTCAGTCTTTCCGGCCGGTTAACCCGACGAGGCACACGCCTCTACGAACCGATCCTCTTCCCACCCGCGTCCACAATATCCGCCGCCGACGACGCCTTCATTGATAAAGTGCGCCGCCTCTCTCTCTCTCTCTCTCTCCCCCTCTCTCTCTCTCTGTTAACGCTATTTGTTTGCGCTACTTCCGAGCCTAGTCGATTTTCTCCTGGGATCGACCAGCGACCGAATAACGCGCGTTCTACTCACTCCCCTAGAAAAAGATAGCACACGCTTGCTATCTTTAATTTCTCGCGTTATAATTATGGTAAATATGGTAAATATGGAAAAATTTTCATGAATAATTTTTGCGGTGTATATGGTCAGAATCGATCCACGATTTTTTCCCAGCATTCCGACACAGTCAGAACGATGAAAGAGCGATCGATCCAGTCACCGGCTTCCGACGATTTCAGGCATTTAAAAATTGCCGGAGAGCTCGGAAAATTTTTCTCCTCGCTGAAACTAGCACGGATTTAAAGATCCGAGTTTCCGCTTTGCAACGGTGTCGCGAAAATCGATGTACGATTTTTTCTCCACCCGCCTCGACGCCACTCGAGCGAAGAGGGAGAGCGACCAAACTCGAAACATCGGTTTCCGATAATTTTCCAAATCGCGGAGTCTCTGCCGGGGTTGGAACATTTTTTTCCCGCGATTCAAATAGTACGGTTTTCAAGAGCGAAGTCTTGACTGTAAATCGGTGCGCAGAGCATCGATCTACGATTTTTTTTTCATAGAGTTACAGCGCTTCGAGTGTCGACGATTTTTCAGCGGTGACTCGACAGTGATTCGACGGTGACTCGATTGTGACTTTGTAGTCGATCGTCCGCGACTTCTTTAAGACGAAACGAACGAATTATTTGCAATCGCGGTTGGAACAAACGTTGAAAAATCGACGCGCAACAGGAGTCGCAGTTCGATTCGGGATTAAACAAGAAGAATTCGCCGGCCGTGCGCGGGGAGGATCCGTATCGACCTCGTCGAACGATGTTCGCCGATCGCGAATGTCGACGAACGGTGGTTCACCCCCTCTGCCGTCCCCCTTGCCACCCCTTTCGGCGTCCCCCCTGTCCCGTCCCATCGACAACGTATCAGTGTACACGAACGTAACGTCGCGTACTACGAACCGTGAAATGGGCGAACACAAGCCGATACTCTCGTTCCACGCGAATCGCTACATTTCGCAGCGACGCGCTCTTTTTTTTGTCTTTTTATCCCTCGGCGCCCCCCACCCCCTATAACGCGTCCCGGCGAAGGGCCGGAGAAAGGGCCGGCGAGGGGATCGGAAAGCGAACAAACGACACGGCGCTCGTCTCGCTCCCGGACATCCTTTCGTTCACCCTTCCGGCCGAACCTTCCAGCCGTCAGCCCTTGCCCTTCCGGCCGCGTCGAACGTCATCCCTTTCCCTCCCTCCCGGAGACTGCCGCCATCCCCCTCGGAACCCGTCATCTCGCGGGGCCTTCAGAAAAATCATTTCCACGCAACCTTGCGACGCGTTTCCAGCCGATCTCATCATCCGATGCGTCGGCCCCCTCCTCCTCGCGGTCAAAGACGAAAGGGTTGCGTCGCGAAACGGATCCCGATCCAACACCCTCGATGCTTTTTTCAAATTCGAATCGCTGCCAACCCTCCGCGCAGTCTGTGATCTTAGGGGATACTCTCTGTCGCCTGCCGAAGGGCGACGACGCCGGCTCGTTTGATGTCTGATTGTTCGGCGCTCTCTGAGATCACTTTCGCCGACGTCTCGCGACGAAGGGCTCCGACGTTCCCCGGATTTATTTTATTTACCCCCGGCTCCGGGGATCCTCCGAGTGTCCTGTCTGGCTCTTTGTGGTCCGTCCTGTCATTTTATTTAGCTCGTCGGCTGTTCGAATCGGATCTGCGTGTTCGCTCAAGTTTTCAATATTGTTCAAAATTCCGAAGTCTCTACGGAACGTAAAAAATTTTTTATCTAAACATAATTTATACGATTTTGTAGATAAAAGTCTCCTCTTTCCAACGGTATCGCGAGAATTCGTCTACGATTTCTTCTCTTCCTTTTATTCATCTTTTAGTGCGCGGAGAGCCGGTTCGTTTTAACGCGTTTTGAGTCACCAGCGCGCTCTTCACTAAATGTTTGATAAGTCAGTGAAAAAAGATCGTAGATCACTTTTTGACGAGTCGTTGGACAGGAAAAACTTCAAGCTTCAAGACCAGAATCATTTTATCTAGGATATATACATAACCTTTTTTTTTAATTTTTTTTAACGTGGAGGAAATTTGACTGTCAGGACAAAGTATTATATTATCAAATAAATATCAGTGCTGTATATTATTATACAATATTAGACAATTATGCACAGTAATTATGAACACGTATTTTCTCAAAATTTGTTTAATATACTTTACGCGAAATATAAAGTCGTGGCCGTCACGCACACGCGGCACCCTCGGCGAACGTGTTAAATATAATGTTACCTTGTTTCGGTTCGTACCAACTCTCTCTCTCTCTCTCTCTCTCTCTATCCTCCATATTTTAGTTCGTCCTTTTGCGAGCTGTTGGAAACATTTGAATCTGCGAAGGCGGGGCTGCCAAGTGCGGGAGTGCGTGTCTTGCTTTCCTTCTTCGGGTTCAAGCCTTTGTGAGCCACGCCACGCGACTTAACCTGTTTCCTTGGAGTTATACTTCGTCGTTGCTATCCTTCATGGTGTTTCAGAGAAATTTGGAATCTTTAAAATTTTAAGTAATATTGTAATGAGATAAATAAATGAATATAATAAATATTATTTAATATTAAAAGGATCCTTGATAGCAGCTTTGGACGAGTTGAATTAATTTTGAGACTGCTTATAAGTTTGGCAACTTTGAAAATCCACCCAGCTCTCCAATAATTTTCTTTCGAAGCGCGACTACCCTAAGCTCATAGATTATAGTTTTCTCTTTCCAATGGTATACAGTAAATTGCTCTACGATTTTTTCCCGCCGTTTTACCGAACTTTGAAATCGAATCGGCGCTTTACGGTGTACTTCGAGTCACACTCTTCACCTAAGGTTCGATAAAACGGTGGAAAAAAATCGTACCTGGACGAAGTTTACGCCATTTTAAAGAAGAGACTCTAATCTTCAAATCTACGGTGGTTTCATTCGCTAAAAAAATTTTTCACCGCTCGGAGATACTTTCAAATTCGTCCAATTATCGAGGGAAAATGCAACCCCTTTACTTTGAGCGATACTCTTCACTGAAGGTTCGATAAAACGGAGGGAAAAAATCGTACCTGGACGAAGTTTACGCCATTTTAAAGAAGAGACTCTAACCTTCAAATCTACGGTGGTTTCATTCGCTAAAAAAATTTTTCACCGCTCGCAGATGCGTTTGAATTTGTCCAATTATCGAAGAAAAATGCAACCCTTCTTTTTCTCTGCTTTTCTCTGACCTATGACACAGGATGAAAACGTCTTTTCTAAAATTCGATCCGGGCGTATCAAAGTGGAAACTTCCCGCTTTAAAACAAGCCGGCGTAGATAGCCGTGCGTCGCTTGTTGACGGAGCCGCGCGAGTTTGAATATCGACGTCCCGGCGATCCCCTCAATTATTCGTCGAAACGGCGCGGCGTAACAAGTTTTACGACTTTCCTCGCGCAGGAATTCCCGAACGTCGGCGGATGCTCAGTCACGGGGATAAGCACGCGAGCGTCCACTTAATTTCGCCGAATCAATCCCGCGGAATTGTCCCCGGGAAAAGAAGAAAAGTCGTTTCACGTTTGAACACGGGCCGAATTGAAACTGTAAAAAAAGTTTCCTCGATGGCGCGACGATCTGTTGATAACCACCACCCCCCACCCCCACCCATCTCCGCGGCCGAAGTCCGCGCTTCGAAGCGAGACGAAATGGAATTCAGTTTGCCCCCGTTTAAGCACTTTTTGCGCAGTTTCGCCCGTCGTAAAAACCGGGGGGAACTGTCTCGTTTTTGCGCCCGCGCCCGCGTCCCGGCTGATTTATCAGCGTACAATCCCCCCCTCTCTGTATCGCATCAAAGATTTCCGATGGAGCTCGCCCGCTCCGTTTAAACTCCGCGTCAACTACTTGTTCGCCCGTCAACCCCGCCGGCGATCGCTAAATCATGCGCAGGTCACTCGCAAGCTATTGAATTGGCAATTAAGTAATCGCGGATTTTGTTAATAGATGGCCTTGGCACATTCTTTTGT